>NC_067126.1:35904981-36179919 GCF_021347895.1 Acanthochromis polyacanthus | reverse complement strand
AATTCCAGATTGATCCATTTTTAAACTAAAACTTGATTTGTTCCTTTCACAATTGTTGTTTTGTTGCACTACCGGCACAGGAAGAGGTAAAACCTACTATCCTTAAAACACACACACATAAATATACTGGAAGAAATAAATGTTTTTGTTCATTTGTTTTTCTTTACTGTTTTTAGTTGTCATTTTTGAAGCAATTATTTTACAAATTTTCCCTTCAGATCTATGAAAATCACAAAAAATTAAAATAATTTACATGTTTTCAGCTGCAGCCATCAGTAAAAAAAATCACTATTTCACACATATTTGCTGTTATTTTCACAGATTTTACAGTTTTTCAACTTTCTTTTTCAACATACTTTTTTGTGGCACTCTCAGATTTTCACAGATTTCTTTTTCTTTTACACATTTTTATTTTCACAGACAGATGTGCATATACGCAAGGATACATAGATAGTCAGTATATGCAAGGTGTGAAATTCAAACTGGTCTTCACACAGATAGATTTACAAGTACAATGATGTACACTGACACAAACATGTTTTTAGAATGATTTTAAAAAGAGGAAGTACCACTTTTATCGCCTCTTGGCACCTTGAGGCCCTTTCAGAACTACATCTATTTGGTCTCTAACTTTCCTCTAGTGACATTTATCAGCTTTTTCGATGCAGTTTCCCCTTTAACAGTCAGTCAACACACAGTATTTGTCTTTGTAATTTATTAAAGAATAATAAAGCAGAGAAATGCAGAGTGAATATTTCAGCTGAAGGACAGAGCTCTGACACCAGAGTCGTGTTCAGAGATCTGACCCACATTCAAACAAGAAATGCAAACTTATAATAGCATCAGTCCTTCACACACCGCAGCTTTGTTTCCTCATGAAGACGACACACGGTCTGGGTGTTATTAGACCTTGGTGTTGACACTGGTCACAACAGAATCACACACCAGAACAAAATAGTAGAAAACATTAACAGTCAGATCTATTATGTGCTCTGATTAACACACTGGTTTGTGATGGTCACAGTACAAATACAGTTCATCCAAGTACTAATGACATTTTGCTACAACAATGATGTATTTTTTTTTAAATACTCAATGATCCACTTTCAGCAAATTTGTTTAGGTATTAATTTTAAGACTATGTGTGAATGACAGCAGTTCTGGAAATACTTAATATAAAAGCCTGAAGTTCTCACAGTTATTTCTTTAGATATCTGACCTTCAAATACACATGATCCTCAAACAAATAATGCAGCAACATTATGGTTGTTTTTCACAGATCCACTGCAGAGACGATGTACATGGAAGATCATTCCAAAGAGTGTTGTAAGAAGTTCTGAGATGTGCACAGTCTTCTTCACCCCATTGATCATTTCCACCACCATTGTCAGGCTGGTTTGTGTTCCAACAGCTGGCAGGTCAGTAAACAACAGAATTATTAGACTGTTTATCTTTGACAAAGGAATCAGAACAGAAACACATACACAAGCAAGAACCAGTGGTTTTAATGAGAATATGACATTTTTTGTTTCTCATTGTCTTTATGGTAACGATGACTATGTATGTTAAAAAAAAGATCTGCTTTGGATGATCAATCCACTGACAGTTATGATCCAACACTGCAGCTCTGTCAAACATTTTAGCATCTTTCAGTCTCTCTGAAAACTCACAATGAATGTTTCTGTTGGATCAGTGTCTGGTGGATGTGTGAATAGCCTTCTTCTATGATGATAACATGTAGATATGATGTGAATGGTTCAGTTAGTGAGCGGTTTGTGATTCCATGTGGATGCTAATATCAATGCTATGCAAAAGTGAAGACTTACCTCAGAATCAGAGGAGTTCCATCCACCCACATCCAGGTCCCTTCTGTTTGGATGTCATTCAACCCAATCCAGGTGTACGTAGAGGCGAACTCAGAGAGAAACTTCTGTTCAACGTGAAGAAAATTACATTTTAGCTCTCAACTGCAATACAACATGAGCAGTTTACAAGTTTTCTATGAACACATCATAATAAAACTGCTCTAATTTAAACTAAACAATTCAAAAACAGCTGCAAGCAATTGTGATGGCCCCAGCCATCCTGAGGTTAATTGGTGGGTCGGGCCTGGCAATCAGGGGCACATGGGCCCGGTGCTCCTCCTCGCCCTTTAAAATCTGCTCAACTCATGTCTTTCTCTCTCTCCTCTCCCCAGGATGCCACGCTGGCCATCTCTTTCCGTTGTGCGGTGAACCACTAGATTTATATAGTTTATTTTGTGTAGAGTAATATATTAATGTAAAATAAAGCGCTATATTTTTGTGTAACTCCTGTGTCTTCCACTTTGTTGTGGCCCTGTGAGCCAAGGGTGCATAACGAGTGGGGGCTCGTCCTTAAAAAATTTTTTGCGATCAGTGTGTTTTTGTTAGTTAAATTGCGTTTAATTTGTTCGGTTTAGTTATTTTTGTTGCAGGTTTTTTTTTTTTTCTTTGGTCTGTGCCGCTGCACTGATTGCGCAATTGGAACCCGGTGCGCACCTGCTGTGTGTGCTGCGTTTTTGTTTGTGGAGACGCAGGAGTTGGAAGCCTTTGTTTTTTTGATTTCTGTGTTCCGAAGAGAAGGTAAGTACTGCCCCACTTTATGGCATTTTAGGGGTCCTTCGTTAGCCTGTAGTGGTGTTTCCACAAGGGGATCACCTATTTGTTCGATCAGGGCGGTGGTGAACGTGGTTGAAGCTATATGCTTGGGAGCGCGCCGTGGGATTGGGGGTGTTCATTCACCTTCTGCCCATCGGTATCTGGCGCATAAGAACCCGCCGCATGTGACTGCCAAGAAGACCAGGCGAGGTGAGCTAGATCTTGGTTAGGTAGTGAGGCGGGGGACTCCTGAGAGTCATGTTGGCTCTCCGCCACTTTACCTTCTGTGGGGTGTGTGCTTGAATTCTGTTCGGTTCACATTTATTTGATTTAAATGTTCTAGTTTTTTTTCTCCTTATAATGGCTTCACTTTCAGAGTTTTATTCGGCTCCGTCAATAGAATTTTTGCAATCCTGTCAAAAGAAACTATTATTGCAAATAGCTAAACACTATGGCATTCAAGTTTCTGGTAAAGGTTCTAAATTGGAAATTTCAAATTCTATTATCGCCGCACTGACTGAAAAAGGTTTCCTGGGAGAGGGAGAGCTTCAGTCGGGTTTTCCTGTTAATTCAAAACCCGAGTTGACTCCTACACTCTTTGATGGGTTGACGTTTGAGCAGCGTAAAGAGTTAATGAATTTACAATTTGAGCAGGAACAGATGAGAATAAAAGCTGAAGCAGAAAAAGAAATACAATTGGAGCGTGTTAAACAAGAAACTGAAAAAATGAAATTGGAGTTACAACAATATAAATTAAATTTGATTCGTGATGGGAAAATTCAGAATGATGCGTCTTTGGGTGATCAGTCAATTTCCACTTGTTCTAGTAGTCTTCTGGATATGAGTTTGCGTTTAATGCCAAACTTTAACGAAAAAGACCCGGATACTTTTTTCGTCCTATTTGAACGCATTGCAGACGCAAAAGGTTGGCCTGGTGCTGACAGGGTCCTCTTGTTGCAGTCTGTCCTGACAGGTCGCGCTCAAGAGGCCTATTCTGCTCTCAGTGCAGTAGATTGCCAGGATTATTTAAAGGTGAAGGCCGCAGTGTTGAAAGCCTATGAACTCGTCCCAGAGGCGTATCGTCAAAAGTTCAGGAATTGGGTGATAAATGAACGTCAAACACACGTTGAGTTTGCTCGGGATTTATTGTCCCATTTTAGTCGTTGGTGTTCTGTTCTGGACGTAGACACCTTTGACTCTTTGTCTGAGCTAATTGTTCTTGAACAATTTAAAAAGTGTATGCCTCAGCGTGTTGCAACCTATGTAACTGAGCAAAAACCAAATACTGTCCTAAAAGCAGCTGAACTTGCTGATGACTTTGTTTTGACGCACAAAGGAGCGCTTGGGGATGTTTTTCCTCCTCGCTTTAAACCTTTAAGTAATGAAAGTCGCCCTCCATGCATTGCTCAAAATGGGTCAAATACATTTAAAAATGAAACAAGTAGGTGCAATTACTGTCAAGCTTCTGGCCATTGGGAAAAGTCATTGCCCTGTGTTAAAAATAAGGAACAGATGTAGACCTTTACCTGGTACTCCTGCTCTGTCATGTTCAAGTAATAAATCCATTGAGGTTGTTGATAAAGGTTTTGCTCCGTTCATCCATGACGCCCGTGTGTCCGTGCAGGGTAGCGAGGAGAGCGTGCCCATAAACTTTTCAGAGACACAGGTGCAAAACATTCCTTCATAGTTTCCTCAGTGTTGCCTTTCTCTGCAGCTACAGAAACGGGAGACTTCGTGTTGATGCATGGCATGGAGCTTGGGGTAGTTTCTGTGCCCAGACACACAATCGTACTTGATTGTGAGTTTGTGCGCGGTTCAGTTATTGTCGGTGTGCGGCCCGCTTTGCCAATTCCTGGGGTCTCGTTGATCCTAGGCAATGATTTGGTTGGGAGTCTGGTTTGGCCAGTCTCTCCTTTGCCTGTGGTCACGAGGGATCCGCGTGCACCTTCCCTGTTTGATGGAGAGCTGTCAGATGAAGTTTTCCCTGTGTAATGACGCGCGTTCAGCTTCAGCACGCTGCGGTGCGCTCTGATGAGGCGAAGGAATATTCTGTCCCGTTACCAAAGCTCCCCGCGTCAATTTCAGTGGAGGAGTGGGTCCAAGCTCAAAAAGCTGACCCTTCCCTTTCTGACCTGTTTGAGAATGTTTTTCCAGGTGAGGATGTCCAAAGCGCAGCGCATGGGTACTTCATCCAAAATGAACTGCTGGTGAGAAAGTGGGTGTCATGTAACAATGACGTCATTGGTGAGCCCACGTTCCAAGTAGTTGTTCCAGACAAATTTCGTACCGAAGTGTTAAAGATTGCTCATGATGACAGTGGTCATTTAGGAGTGAAAAAGACCTATGACAGAGTGCTGCGACATTTTTTTTTGGCCAAAGCTTAAATGTGATGTTTCACAGTACATAAAGTCTTGCCATGTGTGCCAACTAACTGCGAAACCTAATCAGTTAATTAAGCCTGCACCTCTTTGTCCAATTCCTGCAATAAGCAAGCCCTTTGAACATCTGATCATAGACTGTGTTGGTCCGTTGCCGCCTTCAAAATCGGGTTGTACTTATTTGCGCACTGTGATGTGTCAAACGACCAGGTATCCTGCTGCGTATCCACTGCGCACTATAACGGCTCGGTCAGTGGTTAAGGCACTGACTCAGTTTATTTCCATCTTTGGCATCCCGCGCATTTTACAGACAGACCAAGGCTCAAATTTTACTTCTCTTGTATTTGCACAAGTGTTAAAAGAGCTTAAAGTGAAACACAGGTTGTCATCTGCGTACCATACGCAAAGCCAAGGTGCACTTGAAAGGTTTCATCAGACATTAAAATCATTGTTCAGATCTTACTGTACTGAAATGCATGGGGACTGGGAAGAGGGATTACTGTGGCTTTTGCTGTCAGCTCGAAGTTGTGCAGGAAAGCACGGGTTTTAGCCCCAATGACCTAGTGTTTGGCCACACTGTGCGCGGGCCTTTGGCAGTTTTGAAAGATGGCTTGGTAGAATCTGACCCGCCGAAAAACATCATTGATTATGTCAGCGGGTTCCGTCACCGTTTGTATACTGCTGTAGAAAAAGCACGGGAAAATTTGGAATGTGCTCAATTAAAGATGAAAAAATGTTATGACCTCAAAGCAGAGCATCGTGAGTTTAGTCCCGGGGATTTGGTTCTGGCATTAACTCCTTTGGTGAATTCACCTTTTCAGGCAAAATTCTCTGGCCCTTATGTCGTGGAGAAGAAAAATTCTGAACTAAATTATGTAATTTCGACACCACATCGTCGTAAATCTTCTCGAATGTGTCATGTCAACCTGCTTAAGCCATACTATTCTCGTGGTGGGTCGGCCCAGGAGAATAGTGCCGCTGGTGTTGCTTTCACTGTCCCCTCTTTGTCCTCAGGTCTGCAGTCTTCTATTTGTGGGGGAGAAGAGGCTGATATCATGTGCCCTGATGAACCAATGTTGAGTGGCAGGCTCAAAAACTCTGAAACACTGGGTAATCTGCAGTCTCTTTTCAGTCATCTGTCTCCAGACCAGGGCGTGGAGTTATCTGGTGTAATTGGTTCGTATCCTGAATTGTTTAATGACACTCCATCGCGCACTCATCTCATTGAGCACGACATTGATGTCAGTGATAATCCTCCAATTAAACAAAGATTCTACAGATGTGCACCTCAAAAAACTCAAAATTATGAAATCCGAAGTTCAGTATATGTTGGACAATCAAATTGCAGTTCCTTCATCCTCAAGCTGGGCTTCTCCCAGTCTGTTAGTTGAGAAATCAGATAAATCACCACGTTTTTGTACTGATTACAGAAAAGTAAATAAAGTGACAAAGTCAGATTCATACCCTTTGCCTCGAATGGAAGACTGCATAGATCAAGTTGGGTCTGCAAAATTTGTCAGTAAATTCGATCTCCTTAAAGGTTACTGGCAAGTCCCTCTGTCGGCTAGAGCGCGGGAGAGTTCAGCCTTTGTTACTCCGTTTGGCTTATTTGAGTATACTGTTATGAGTTTTGGTCTCCGTAACGCTCCTTCGACCTTTCAAAGGTTAATGAATATGGTGGTAGCTGGTCTTGATGGCTGCGCCGTCTATTTGGACGACATAGTGGTATTCAATGACACCTGGGACTCCCATGTTGCGCGGATTCATGCACTGTTTGACCGCTTGTCCTCTGCGCATTTGACCGTGAATCTGGCGAAGTGTGAGTTCGCCCGTGCCACTGTCACCTATCTCGGTCGTGTTGTTGGCCAGGGGTAAGTGCGTCCAGTTGATGCTAAAGTCCAAGCAATTCTTCAATATCCACCTCCGACAACTAAAAAAGAGCTAATGCGATTCTTGGGTTTGGTAGGCTACTACCGCAGTTTCTGTCCCAACTTCTCCACTGTAGTTGCTCCTCTCACCAATTTGTTAAGACGTGACATGCGTTTTGATTGGTCCACGGCCTGTCAAGGTGCTTTTAACATTGTCAAAGCTCTGTTGTGTGCTGCACCTGTTTTGGCAGCTCCAAACATGAATAACTCTTTTAAAATCCAGGTTGACGCCAGTCATGTTGGTGCAGGAGCTGTCTTACTCCAGGAAAAGGATGGTATTGACAAGCCAGTTTGTTACTTTTCGAAAAAGTTTAATTCTTACCAACTAAATTACTCCACCATTGAAAAAGAAATACTCGCCCTTATTATGGCCCTTCAACATTTTGAAATTTATGTCTCCTGTGGTATTGGTCCAGTAATAATCTACACAGATCTTAATCCTTTGACTTTTCTGAACACATTAAAGTTCAAACCAGCGTCTTATTCACTGGGCTTTGTTTCTGCAAGCATTCAGCCTGGACATCCGGCATATTAAAGGCCGTGATAATCTATTGGCTGATGCTCTTTCTCGAGCTCCTATGTAAATTGTCTTCTGTTAATAATGTGCTTTACCCTCTCCAGGTCCGGAACTGTTGGGGGAGAGGACTAAAACAATTCTGTAGCCTATATTTCACGGTGACACTTTGGGGGTGTTATTGGGTATTCTTGTTCTTTTGGGCTGCTTAAATTTTTAAATTTCTTGTTAAAAGAGAAAAATTTTGGGAAAAAAAAAAGGGGATTATTATTTTTGGTCTAATTTGGTCGTCCGTGGGACTCCCTCTTTAAGAGGGGGGGTGTGATGGCCCCAGCCATCCTGAGGTTAATTGGTGGGTCGGGCCTGGCAATCAGGGGCACATGGGCCCGGTGCTCCTCCTCGCCCTTTAAAATCTGCTCAGCTCATGTCTTTCTCTCTCTCCTCTCCCCAGGATGCCACGCTGGGCCATCTCTTTCCGTTGTGCGGTGAACCACTAGATTTATATAGTTTATTTTGTGTAGAGTAATATATTAATGTAAAATAAAGCGCTATATTTTTGTATAACTCCTGTGTCTTCCACTTTGTTGTGGCCCTGTGAGCCAAGGGTGCATAACACAATGATAAGGTGACCAGTCTGCTCAGCAGGGTCCAGTTGCCATGGCAACTGAACATATTACAAGTGTTCATGTAAACATTGGTCGAAAAAAAGCATTTCTCCTTGTTGGAGTGTTGTTGTGGTCTTGTTGTAAGGTTAAAGTTGCTTTGATAGATGAACAAAGTTTTGCAAATCAAAAATCGAGGCCAAGTTTTGTCAGGCTTGGACTAAAGATCAGCAGGGCCAGTGGTGGTGAAGATGGGAAAGATCTGTGGACGGTCAAAAAACTGTCAATAGGGCGGATAACGGAATATAGCAGAAACTGATCTATTAAACTGTTCCACGCCTCAGGAAGGGGAGGCAGGACTTGGACAGACTATGTAGCTGAGGAGGAGAACTGCAGACTGAGGACACTGTCAAGAAGTGGAAGTTGAATGGAAACACTCTTTCAACCCCGTTAACACGTATTCTGCTGAGGAGGCAGTGAATGAAGACTTGGTAGAGGTCACTGTGGTCAAGAAACTCATTAGCGGCAAAGCACTCGGTGTGGATGAGATTCAAGATTCTGAGGACTCTGGACTTGTCTTTACATGTGGAGTGGTAGTTGCAGGGTGGTGGTTCCATCCATCCTCTATACACTGCTTTATCCTTACTGGGGTCGCGGGCTGTGCTGGAGTCTATCCCAGCTGACTCGGGCAAAGGCAGGGGACACCCTGGACAGGTCACCAGTCTGTCACAGGGCTACATATACAATCACTCTCGCATTCACACTTAGGGGCAATTTAGAGTAACCAATTAACCTCAGCATGTTTTTGGACTGCGGGAGGAAGCCGGAGTGCCCGGAGAAAACCCACGCATGCACAGGGAGAACATGCAAACTCCATGCAGAAAGATCCCGGGAAAGCCGGGACGCGAACCAGGCACTGTCTCCCTGGGAAATTTTAGTCCGGGGTGCTGGAAAGGGAGGCTCAGCCGATCATCAAACTTCAGATTCAGGATTAAATCTGACCCTGCCATGGATGAATGGATGGATGGACAATGAAAATCTATGCAGTGTCTCTGGTTTTAAATACTATCCAGAGTTTAACTGAATTCTGTGCTGCAGAAAGTCACTGAAAATGCCTGTTGTTGGCTGTTAAAGAGTTCTAATCTTTAAATATGGGCTTATTAAAGACACACAGTTTAAGTCTACAATGTCTGAATTAAAACACACTGGAAGAGAACACAGCTGTTTCCTTTTAGTCTTGAAAACTGGGCAAAGTAATATACACTGAGGATGAAGACTGAAATACATTTCCATGTCATTTGAAAACATGCTAAAACAGGTTCTATACCTGTTCTTCATCGCTGTTTATCACCACCAGATCTGCTTCTCTGCTTCTGCAGTCCTCCCTGCTTTTGTTCCAGGAATCAGACTCTTGAGAGAGGAGATAACAGGAACAACTGAACATCTTCCATCCTGCAGGACACGTTATATCTGGAAGAAATATCAAACGATGCTCATTACTGATCAATATGTGCATGTATTTATGAAGTTATTTTAGCACAAGTCAATGTTTTCAGCAGTTACCCCTAAAGGCCCCTACAACAATGTCTAAGTTAGACTTGGATCTAAACAGTAATTTGTCTTTAGTCCATGCAGTGATTTTATTTGCTAGAAGACATAATATGGGTGAAATGAGAAGTCAACATCATGACTGAAGATTTCTACCTTGAAACTACAGAGTAATGATGACAATGTCAAAAACACGGCTTCAGACTTCTGGTATTTCATGCGTGACCAACCCATGAGCCCAGTCCTGTTCTACAGGAAACAGCTGTGTAGAGTTACACCTCGGTTATTTTAAGGAAGCAAGAGGTTAAATTCATTTAATGAAAGATTGCAGAGCATGCAGAGATGAGTTTTTTTGAGGTTTAATCAATGACGAGAGAGGAACTTGAAGGGTTTTATCTTATTTGATAATTTCTTATTTTTGATTCTTCTGCTCATTTTGTGGTCATCTCATGACTGGAGAGTAACAGGCAGACATTTGTATCTTCTATCAGGCAGGGAAGGACTCACTCTGTTTGGACAAACACTGAAGTCTGTCCCGTTCTTTGGTCATTTCAGTGAGGCTGGCATTCAGTCGGTCTTTCTCTTCTGTCATGGAGGAAAGTTGATCATTGCTGGCCTGCAGACGCTCAGTCAGGTTTTCTTTGGTGGCGGATAAAACTGCAGCCGAGTCACGGTCTGAAATATCAAGGTACATGTTACAGAAACACCAAAGTCCTGATGCTTTACTACTAATCCTGTCTCTATGTTTCAGTCCTAAATCAAAATATTCTTACATTTTGTGGAACTAAGCTCAGTGAATCTGATTTCTGTAGAGAACAAAAAACAAAACTTGACAGATTCTACTGTTCTGACCTGAGTGAGTTCCATAAAATCAATCTTAGCTGCTCTAGTATTATTCAAGACTGACATGAATTAAATCAGTTTAAATGAGGTGGGGGACTTGAACCCAAGACTGACTTTACAGAATAAGTTAAAAGTATCTGAACCCAAGTGCAACTGTGTTAAAACTGTAGTTTTACAGCATCATAGTGCAAACTAGCACAGCTGTAATGAGTAAAAAGAGAAGTCCGCCTATCATATAGCGCCTTATATTGAAAAAAATGACCTAAAATCTGCATCTGAATCAGTACTTTTAATTCCTGTGGCAAAAATAAAAGAAGTATTTAAGAAGACAGTCGTCCTTCAGAGCAGAATAAGGTTCCTGAAAATCACACATTTAAGTTCATGTTTAACCTGCTTTTACAATAAAAAACTTTAAAGCTGTTTTACTCACAGAGGACACCGAGGACGATGAGTCCAACCAGCAGGAAAACACTCAGCAGCCCCAAACAGAGAATAACTGAATGAAATCTTCTCTGAGAACTCCTCGGACCTTAACGTAGAAATAAACTAATTTTCTGTACAGCAGTAAATGACAGATAATAATGTATATTCTATTTAGAATCTCTGTCACTTCATTCTTACCTGTTTGATTCCTGGAACGTTTTGGGTCAGCAGGTTTATCACGTTCAATATTGGCATAAATTTCCTCCATTGCTCGTAAGGTAACTGATTTTTCCTCAGATTATCAGGTCTGTAGCACAGACTGCAGTGAGTGTGAAATGTGATCTTTTCAGTTACTTACGTTCTCAGGAAGTGACAAGTTTCAGAGGTGATGGATGATCGACCACTGAAACAGAATTGTTTGCCCTGTGGCTGTATAATGGCAGTGACGTGGAAAGATACATCCTCTGTGGTTCACAGTTCTCTAGCTGTTGACTTGAGAATCTTTTTATTGTAAAAGCTGGTTAAACATGAACGTAAATGTGTGATTTTCAGGAACCTTATTCTGCTCTGAAGGACGACTGTCTTCTTAAATACTACTTTTCTTTTCGCCACAGGAATAAAAAGTACTGATTCAGATGCAGGTTTTTGGTAATTTTTTTTTCAAAATATAAGGCGCTATATGATGGGCGGCATCAGGACTCTGGTGTTTCTGAAACATGTACCTTGATATTTCAAACCGTGATTCGGCTGCAGTTTTATCCGCCATCAAACAAAACCTGACTGAGCGTCTGCAGGCCAGCAATGATCAACTTTCCTCCATGACAGAAGAGAGAGACCGACTGAATGCCAGCCTCACTGAAATGACCAAAGAACGGGACAGACTTCAGACTTTGTCCAAACAGAGTGAGTCCTTCCCTACTACAAAAGTAAAATTAACTAAATAATTCTTGGATAGTAGAAGTACAGGGAAAGTTTCTTGACAAGATGCTGCAACAGTTTGTGGACTTTTCTTTTTAATAACAGCTGCACTAGTTTAACCCAGTGATGCTGTAAAACTACAGTTAGAACACAGTTACACTTCAACCTTGGAGTTCAGGTATTTCTAAGCTGCATTCTCAACATTCAAACTGGTTTCGTTTTTATCAATCATTAATAATAACAGAGGAGCTAAGATGGATTTTATGTAAATAAATTAAATGAACAATAAGATTTATCAAGTTTGTGTATGGTTTGTAGTTAAACGGCATGGTCATATGGACCTATAAAACTTCTACGTGTTTCAGCATTAAGCCTTCATCAGGAAGTCATGCAAACAGATGTCAGACTGCAATAGGCCCTTTTAAAGGGATGCTCAACCAATTAGAACCTGCCAATGGACTTAGAGGCAAAGTCTGCAGGTAGTGTCAACCAGCAGACTCACCAACAGATGGTGTTATTGTTAATGTGGTGGCTTGTAGACAAGTCACCACATTTCCTGGACTCAATGAAGAACAAGATTATACTGTGTTCTTGTAGAGGAAGTTGTTGTCTAAACACTGAGTTAAAGTCTCCTAACGTACAGACCACTTTGTGAAAATGTTGTTCACCAGATTTCTGATGTATTTTTTAAATGTTTTTTTCAATTAATTTTACCTGCTTTATGTGATACCATGCAGGTTTCTGGGGATGTAAACTTTTTTGTGGTCTGAATAACACCATCTGTTGGTGAGTCTGCTGGTTGACACTACCTGCAGACTTTGCCTCTAAGTCCATTGGCAGGTTCTAATTGGTTGAGCATCCCTTTAAAAGGGCCTATTGCAGTCTGACATCTGTTTGCATGACTTCCTGATGAAGGCTTGATGCCGAAACCTGTAGAAGTTTTATAGGTCCATATGACCGTGCCGTTTAAACAAAGGCTTTTTAAATCTTAATATTTTTTAGAGAGTGCCTTGGAGTCTCCTCTTTTTGTTTCAAGGATTTTTTGAATCCCCTTCCAAAGAGCACCTCAAACTAACTCTGCCGAGTCCAGGTAGCGCTCCTTTTCTTTGTCTTCTATAACCTAGGGTTTGTCTAAATGTCCATAACCTCTGAATTAAACCTAGCAACTTACCAAGTGCAAGATCCATAAGAGGAGAAGCTGCCGTTAACAGGCGTGACTGGTGATTATATTTAACTATACCGAAGTGGCTACTCGGTTAAATTAATTATCAGAGGAAGCAGGGTTTGGCGTCTGGATGTAGGCAGTGAGAAAGCTAGGCGAATTCTCCTCGTTTACCAGCTTAACAGTTCTACAGCATGGCTCTGAGCTAGATCTCAGGGGGCGGTAGAACCGGACCCGTAGGATGGAGAGCTGGTCCGGTGATTCCCTGACAGCTGAATAAGTTAATTATGGGGTCACTGGCCCTGAGGATCAATAATCTTCAAGTGGTCCAATTCAAATGGTTTCGCATTAAAGTGACTGAGATGTAATTTTTACTGTAAGTGTGAAGAAACCAAATCAGACTTTTTTTAATGTGACCCTCAGTCTCACTGGTCTGATCTCTGGCTGGCACATCTGAACGTCTCACTTCTCACAGGTCTGGAAGTAAACCAGGAGAACAGCAACAGGGTTCAATAGAGACAAAAATGTAAACATCTTTTATTCCAACCAAACCTACATAACCCCTAAAATCAAAAGGCCTTCATGTTATTATGTGAAGAACCATGAGATGACCAGTCACTCTGTGAAAGAACCTTTTTTTGACATCTGTTTTATTAGTGTTTGACCTTCATTGTCTTCTGCAATGACAATAGAGGAATCTGAATCTATAAAGTGCTGAATAGAGGTTGTTTCCACCATAGCAGTCTGCTAGTTAGTTAGCTAGCTAGCTGTTAGTCTGTCAACACTTTCCTTAAATTCTTCCATAGGAACGGTCACAGACTCATACACAACGTTGCCTCAGTTTAAGGTCTTTTCTGGAATATTTGATCCCATCTCAATTGTCCAGTTGCTGCAGATTTGTAGATGTTCACTTTTCCATTTAATATCTAAACACTCTAAGACTTGGTGGATTTTGACATTTGAGTCATTTTTGAAGTCTATGGGAAAAAGTGATGCTTTTTTATGATCATAATGATCATTTCTTTACAAATTCCAAAATTACTTATTATAGAAACAATCACTTATTAATAAAAAAATGACTGGAAATCACGAAAATGTGAACTAAGTAACAGCCCGAGTTTAATTATAACCACCTTCTAATTAGTTAAACAACAATAAAATGAGCTGATTCAGAAATACTTTTTATTGTGTTCTTTTTATTAAGTTTAGATAATCATGACAGATATTTCTTTTTTGGCAATATATTAAATTTTATATAGAAAAAACAAATTAAATCACTTTCCACTAAATTCCCCATTACAAAAACATCTCTCAAGGAAGTGTGTTAATTCCAGATCACATGACCTGCTCCATATGATGTCATTTCCTCCTGAAGAAAAGACTAGAAAGACTCCAAGGCTTTTTGACTTATTTAATATAAAGCAGTCAACAGGTTTACTACAATATCTTTAGAAATAACTTTCAATTTCAATTTTACTCAGTTGTGTATCTATAACATTTTAAAAAATCTTGATGTAAAAATGTCATGTGATGTTTGGTTTTAGGTGGCCATGTTGATTTTAGGCCTGAAAACAGCAAAAATGTCCACTGTGATACAAAAAGTTCCAGAATTATACATTGAACCATTTCTTTTAAAAGCAGGTCCTTAATGGACTTCATTTGATTTGTCTGTTCCAAAGTGTTTTATGGATCTTTAGTGGAACTGATGTTTCCTGGGCTTTTTAAAAGGTGTGTCAGGTTTGCTTCATGTTTGTACCACTAGATGGAGCCAGTGACATTTGTAATGCTTTACAGTTTTTCTCAATTGGTTTGGCTCATTTCTGGAAACCGAGATGACATTCTCAAAACTCTAGGTGCATTTTGCAAAATACTTTCTCTGGTTCTGCACAACACCATGGATTACCAGCAAAATGCCATATCTCTCTCAAAACACTTCATCCATGCCTCAAAACCAAATACTCCTCTCGTGTAAATAGTCAATGGCACCAAAATGACACATTTTTTCTCAATACCTTCAGCACATTTCTTGAAACAGAAAGTACATTCTCAAAATCATAGGTTCATTTGGCAAAATGGTGTGGATGACTTAGCACAACTCCATGGATCACCAGCAAAAGGTCATATCTCTATGAAAACAATTCACTCATGCTTCAAAACTAAACATTTTTTTCATACAAATGGTCAGTGCCCTCAAAATGCAAAGTCCCTGTAGCGTTGTGTGAGCACTACTAGTCAAAACGTTTAGAAGTTTGGTCACTGTGGCAGAGGAACATCAAATATCCCCCATGTCTAACAGTACAATGGTGTAAAAAAAAAAACCTCAGTAAGACAAAACAAAACACGAGTAGTCTTTAAGTTCTGACGCACACATGGCACTTGCACAGCCATGGGAAGTTTATTCTTACAGTTTCTCAATTGCTTTGACACATTTCTCAAAATCAAATCAACTTTTGCAAAACAGCTCACACAAATTTCAAAACTCTGTTTCATCTACTTACAAGCAAATTTGATCTCAACAAAATGCAGTTTCACATCCAAAATGATAGACGAAACTGTGGAGCGGGGCACACTAGGCTGCACTCTTTGACCTGCCTCTGCCATTGTTAGGCCATAGTTGATTACATGGTCAACAAGAGTAACCCGAATTTCATCAGGGACAGCTTGGTGTCTGTGTGCACCTCGGCCTCTTCCTCGTATTCCACCACCACGCATTCTTATAGCTCCTCTTGAAGTTGAAGTGATCTACAGTAATTCAGGGTGTTCCTGACATATTTTGGGAATTGAATAAATTGTTTTGATTGTGACGACTTAAACACTGAAATAATGCTAACATGTTTTGAAGGGTATGACACTTTGACTGAGAAGTGACAGTCAGCTCAGATCACTGACATATATTCACACGGTATTTGTACAAACTGTAGGAGATTGTGTTTAATCATTTGCAGAACTGTACTGAAACATTTAAAATTTGCTTAAAGGAATGAAAAATGTCCAATCCATTGTGTGAAAATGCCCAGTGGTTTGGAGACTTGTCCATGTTATTTTGAGAATGTCATCTCGGTTTCAAGAAATGAGCCAAACCAATGGAGAAAAACTGTAATGTGTGTTTGTGTTCCACAGAATATGAAAGGCTTTTTTTATAAGATTATTATTAGATTATTATTAGGTATATAGTCAGTTTGGTGGATTGTGCTGATAGCTACATAGTAATATTTGGAAGTTCCTGCAGAGCTGGTTGATGGTCTGCAAGAGCTGACTGCAGTGCTCAGCTCACATCTAGGACAGGATACTGTTCCTCCGCTCTACAACGATATAGCCACCACATGTTGGACAGGGAAAGTAGGACGGAACTTCCAAATATTGTGCACCAGCTCGAACAAACTGCAACTCTTGATTGCATACAAACAGGAGGTACTCCAAATCAATAGGTACTCTGTTGATGACAGAGCCCAATCTATCCCTTAACCTCACTAAATACTGTTGTGCCATTGGATGCCTGCAATGAGATATTAATCCACTGCGTTAATATAACGTGCTTAACAGTGTTTATATAGCCTATAATGTGAAGTGTGCTGAGGGCATTGTACTCACAGTAAATTCAGTATCGTGGACACTACAATGCAGCTGCAGCTGGTGGTGGAATAAGTAGTGGCCTGTGCCTGCAACCACAGATGCAGTGTCAGCTGCACAAACATACGACTATAGAAAAGACTGACTTCCCCGCACACAAGTAGCTGGCTTCTTGCTTCTTCTGGAGGGAGATTCGTCATTGGTGTGGACACCTGTTACTCAAACATGCCCGACCAATGGAGAAGTATCCGCCCACTGTGGGATGTTTGTGTCAAAATGATTCAATCGCAAAAACAGGCTTCAAAACTTTTTCACTTCGATCAGAAAAAAAGGCGTTTGAATGCCAAAACAAAGTCGAAACACTCCGAACACTTTTTTTTTTTTTTGCTTTGATTGAAAATATTTTTTTTTTGATTGAAGTTATATCTTTTGTGATTGAGTAATAAAGAAACAAACGTCCTACTCATTTTATGGCTCAAATCCAAAAATATGACTTCAATCAGAAAATATATTTTCAGTCAAATAAAAACTGAATTCAATAATGAAAAAATTTCAAAGAAAAAACGTGTTCGAATGCATTTGTTTTTTAGTCTCAAATATTTATTCTGTTGGGAAAACGTTTTTTTCTTTGATTGAATTTTTTTTTATTATTATTGAAGTGACCTTTTTTTTTATTGAAAACATTTTTTGAGGTTGGGGCTGCTTTTGTTTTCATTGAGTAATAAAGAAACAAATGTCCTACCCATAATATGGCTCAAATCCAAAAATATGACTTCAATCAAAAAATGTATTTTCAACAAAAAAAAAATTCTATCAAAGAAAAAAACATGTTTATATGCAAATTTTTTGGTCTCAATTTTTTTCTTTTTTGCATTTGAACAAGTTTTTTCTTTGATTGAAAACATTTTTTTGATTGAGGTGAAGTTTTTTCTGATTAAAAACATGTTTTGCGATTGGAGCAACTTTTTTTTCGATTGAAAAATAAAGAAACAAATTTGCCTTCATAGTTTCCCCTTTAACAGTCAGTCAACACACAGTATTTGTCTTTGTAATTTATTAAAGAATAATAAAGCACAGAAATGCAGAGTAAATATTTCAGCTGAAGAGCAGAGCTCTGACACCAGAGTCGTGTTCAGAGATCTGACCCACATTCAAACAAGAAATGCAAACTTATAATAGCATCAGTTCTTCACACACCACAGCTTTGTTTCCTCATGAAGACGACACACGGTCTGGGTGTTATTAGACCTTGGTGTTGATGCTGGTCACAACAGAATCACACACCAGAACAAAATAGTAGAAAACATTCACAGTCAGATCTATTATGTGCTCTGATTAACACACTGGTTTGTGATGGTCACAGTACAAATACAGTTCATCCAAGTACTAATAACATTTTTCTACAACAATGATGTCTTTTTAAAAAAAAAAACAACTCAATGATCCACTTTCAGCAAATTTGTTTAGGTATTGAATTTTAAGGCTGTGTGTGAATGACAGCAGTTCTGGAAATATTTAATATAAAAGCCTGAAGTTCTCACAGTTATTTCTTTAGATATCTGACCTTCAAATACACATGATCCTCAAACAAATAATGCAGCAACATTATGGTAGTTTTTCACAGATCCACTGCAGAGACGATGTACATGAAAGATCATTCCAAAGAGTGTTCTCAGAAGTTCTGAGTTGAGCACAGTCTTCTTTATCATGTTTTCCTCCTTTATTGTTAGGCTCGTTTTTGTCCCAGTAGCTGGAAGGTCAGTAAACAAAAAGAATTATTACACTGTTTATCTTTGACAAAGGAATCAGAATTGGATCAGATCGGTGTCTGATGTGTGAATAGCCTTCTTCTATGATGATAACATGTCAGATATGATGTGAATGGTTCAGTTGGTGAGTGGTTTGTGACTCTATGAGGATGTAAATATCGATGCTATGCTAAAGTGAAGCCTTACTTCAGAATCAGAGGAGTTCCATCCACCCACATCCAGGTTCCTTCTGTTTGGATGTCATTCAACCCAATCCAAGTTGAGTTGTTGGTGAACGTAGAGAGAAACGTCTGTTCAACATGAAGAAAATTACATTTTAGCTCTTAACCACAATACAGTATGAGCATTTTACCAGTTTTCTATGAACACATCATAATACAACTGCTCTAATTAAAACTAACAATTTAAAAAAAGCTGCAAGCAATGATAAGGGGACCAATCAGCTCAACAGGGTCTAATTGCCATGGCAACTGAACATATTAAAAGTGTTCATATAAACATTGGTAGAAAGAATGCAATTCCTTGTGTTGTTGTGGTCTTGTTGTAAGGTTGGAGTTGCTTTGATGGATGAACAAAGTTTTACAAATCTAAAATCGAGGCCAAGTTTTGTCAGGCTTGGACTAAAGATCAGCAGGACCAATGGTGTTGAAGATGGAAAAGAACTGTGGATGGTCAAAAACTGTCAATAGGGCGGATAACGGAATATAGCAGAAACTGATCTATTAAACAGTTCAACGCCTCAGGAAGGGGAGGCAGGACTTGGACAGACTATGTAGCTGAGGAGGAGAACTGCAGACTGAGGACACTGTCAAGAAGTGGAAGTTGAATGGAAACACTCTTTCAACCCCGTTAACACGTATTCTGCTGAGGAGGCAGTGAATGAAGACTTGGGGGAAGCTCATATCCATGGTAGAGGTCACTGTGGTAGCCAAGAAAGTCATCAGTGGTAAAGCACTCGGTGTTGATGAGATTCATTAAAGATTCTGAGGACTCTGGACATTGTTGGACCATCTTTACTGACATGCCTCTTCAGTGGTCATCTGGGACAGTCCATGTGGAGTGGCAGTTGGAGGGTGGTGATTTCATCTGTCCATCCTCTATACACTGCTCTATTCTCACTAGGGTCGTGGGGGGGCTGGAGTCTATCCCAGCTGAGTCACGCGACGGCAGGGTACACCCTGGACATGTCGCCAGTCTGTCGCAGAGCTACATATACAGACAAACAATCACTCTCACATTCACACCTACGGGCAATTTAGAGTCATCAATTAACCTCAGCATGTTTTTGGACTGTGGGAGGAAGCCGGAGTGCCCGGAGAAAACCCACACATGCACAGGGAGAACATGCAAACTCCATGCAGAAAGATCCCGGGAAAGCCGGGACACGAACCAGGGATCTTCTTGCTGCAAAGCGAAAATGCTAACCACTACATCACTGTGCAGCGCCAGGGTGGTGATTCCTATCTTAAACAATGGAAAGTGCTCCGATTACTTTGCTATCACACTTCCTCCTTGGGAAAATTTACTTCAGGCTGCCAGAAATGGAGGCTCAGCCGATCGTCAAACTTCAGATTCAGGATTGAATCTGACCCTGCCATGGATGAATGGATGGATGGATGGACAATGAATATCTATGCAGCTTCTCTGGTTTTAAATACTATCTAGAGTTTAACTGAATTCTGTGCTGCAGAAAGTCACAGAAAATGTCCGTTGTTAGTTGTTAAAGGTTTCTAATCTTTAAATATGGGCTTATTAAAGACACACAGTTTAAGTCTACAATGTCTGAATTAAAACACACTGGAAGGGAACACAGTTATTTCCTTTTAGTCTTGAAAACTGGGCAAAGTAATGTACACTGAGGATGAAGACTGAAATACATTTCCATGTTATTGAAAGCATGCTAAAACAGGTTCTGTACCTGTTCTTCATCGCTGTTTATCACCACCAGATCTGCTCCTTTGCTTCTGCAGTCCTCCCTGCCTTTGGTCCAGGAACCAGACTCTTGAGAGAGGTGATAACAGGAACAACTGAACATCTTCCATCCTGCAGGACACGTTTTGTCTGGAAGAAATATCAAACGATGCTCATTACTGATCAAAATGTGCATGTATTAATGAAGTTATTTTAGCACAAGTCAATGTTTTCAGCAGATACCCCTAAAGGCCTCTACAACAATGTCTAAGTTAGACTTGGATCTAAACAGTAATTTGTCTTCAGTCCATGCAGTGATTTTATTTGCTAGAAGACATATTATGGGTGAAATGAGAAGTCTACATCATGACTGAAGATTTCTACCTTGAAACTACAGAGTAACGATGACAATGTCAAAAACACGGCTTCAGATTTCTGGTATTTCATGCGTGACCAACACATGAACCCAGTTCTGTTCTAAATTCTAAATTCATTAATTAAATTCAATTAAATTTATTTAATGAAAGATTGCAGAGCATGCAGAGATGAGTTTTTTTGAGGTTTAATCAATGGCGAGAGAGGAACTTCAAGGATTTTATCTTATTTGATAATTTCTTATTTTTAATTCTTCTGCTCATTTCGTGGTCATCTCATGACTGGAGAGTAACAGGTAGACATTTCTATCTTCTATCAGGCAGGGAAGGACTCACTCTGTTTGGACAAACACTGAAGTCTGTCCCGTTCTTTGGTCATTTCAGTGAGGCTGGCATTCAGTCGGTCTTTCTCTTCTTTGGTGGCGGATAAATCTGCAGCCGAGTCACGGTCTGAAATATCAAGGTACATTTTTCAGAAACACCAGAGTCCTGATGCTTTCTATTAATCCTGTCTCTCAACTTCAGTCCTAAATCAAATTATTCTCACATTTTGTGGAACTCAGCTCAGTGAATCTGATTTCTGTAGAGAACAGAAACAAAACTTGACTTATTCTACTGTTCTGACCTGAGTGAGTTCCATAAAATCAATCTTAGCTGCTCTTGCATTTTTCATGACTGACATGAATTAAATCAATTTAAATGAGGTGGGGGACTTGAACCCAAGGCTGACTTTACAGAATAAGTTAAAAGTACCTGAACCCAAGTGCAACTGTGTTAAAACTGTAGTTTTACAGCATCATAGCACAAACTAGCTCAGCTGTAATGAGTAAAAAGAGAAGTCCGCCTATCACATAGCGCCTTATATTGGGAAAAAAAATGACCTAAAACCTGCATCTGAATCAGTACTTTTTATTCCTGTGGCGAAAAGAAAAGAAGTATTTCAGAAGACAGTCGTCCATCAGAGCAGAATAAGGTTCCTGAAAATCACACATTTACGTTCATGTTTAACCCACTTTTACAATAAAAAGATTTAAAGTTGTTTTACTCACAGAGGACACCGAGGACGATGAGTCCAAGCAGCAGGAAAACACTCAGCAGCCCCAAACAGAGAATAACTGAATGAAAACTCCTCTGAGAACTCCTCGGACCTTAACGCAGAAATAAACCAATTATCTGTACAGCAGTAAATGACAGATAATAATGTATATTCTATTTAGAATCTCTGTCACTTCATTCTTACCTGTTTGATTCCTGGAACGTTTTGGGTCGGCAGGTTTGGGAGGTTTCATGTCGACATAAATTTCCTCCATTGCTGGTAAGGTGGCGGATTTTTCCTCAGATTATCAGGTCTGTAGCACAGACTGCAGTGAGTGTGAAATGTGATCGTTTTCAGTTTCTTATGTTCTCAGGAAGTGACAAGTTTCAGAGGTGATGGACGATCTACCACTGAAACAGAATTGTTTGCTCTGTGGCTGTATAATGGCAGTGACATAGAAAGAGACATCCTCTGTGGTTCACAGTTCTCTAGCAGCTGTCAAGACAATCTTTTTATTGTAAAAGTGGGTTAAACATGAACGTAAATGTGTGATTTTCAGGAACCTTATTCTGCTCTGAAGGACGACTGTCTTCTTAAATACTTCTTTTCTTTTCGCCACAGGAATAAAAAGTACTGATTCAGATGCAGGTTTTAGGTCTTTTTTTTTTTCTTCAAAATATAAGGCGCTATATGATGGGCGGCATCAGGACTTTGGTGTTTCTGAAACATGTACCTTGATATTTCAGGCCGTGACTCGGCTGCAGATTTATCCTCCATCAAAGAAAACCTGACTGAGCGTCTGCAGGCCAGTAAGGTTAGCGGACTCTGTTGAATGGCTAAGTTACATAACCACAAACAAATCTCACAATATCACAGTAAATCGAGTTTGTGGTTTTTTTTAATTCATGCCGAATTAAAGAGCTGCTCCTCACCATTCACGAGTGTTTGTTTCATATTCGACATCCTTAACTTTATCTTGTAAATTAGCGTCCGAAATTAAATGGGAACATTTGCAATGGAGTTCGTCAGCCGCTTCCACCACTGAACGCGGTAAACTACTTAATAGGAACTGGACTTCAAACAATTTATACACGGCGTCGAAAAGCGTATAAACTGTAATGTCTGAAGTGTGACAGGAGACGGTGTATTTTTGGTTAAATTATACAATGTTCGCCTTCAAAGTCATTCATATAAACTGCCTGTAATGTGCAGCAAATAGTAGTTAAACGGTGCCAGCTCTTCAGTGACCTTAACGGGTCCGTACCTCTAGTACAGATGCTACGGGTACGGGTCCGTACCTGTAGCATCAACCGATGTAAAAATGCCATGTGATGTTTGGTTATAGGTGGCCATGTTGATTTTAGGCCTGAAAACAGCAAAAATGTCCACTGTGATACAAAAAATCCCAGAATTATACATTGAACCATTTCTTTTAAAAGCAGATCCTTAATGGACTTCATTTGATTTGTCTGTTCCAAAGTGTTTTATGGATCTTTAGAGGAGCTTATGTTTCCTGGGCTTTTTAAAAGGTGTGTCAGGGTTGCTTCATGTTTGTACCACTAGATGGAGCCAGTGACATTTGTAATGCTTTAATGTATGTTTGTGTTCCACAGAATATGAAAGGCTTCTTTATAAGATTATTATTAGATTATTATTAGTTATATAGTGAGTTTGGTGGATTGTGCTGATAGCTACATATTAATATTTGTTTAGTTTATTCTTTACATTGTTTTCTGTGTTTGTTTGCATGTGTGTTTCTTTATTTGTAGCTTGCATTTGATTTGTCTTCATGTTTTCTTCTTATTGCAGCTCTCAGTTCTATCTGGTTCAATGATTCGTGTCTTTATTCATATTTGCTTCCATCTCTTTCATTTTTATTGTTAGTTGACATTTTAGTCAGTTTTTATCAATAAGTGATTGTTTCTATTATGAATAATTATAGAATTTGTGAAGACATGATCATAATGAACATAAAAAACATTTATTTTATTTTTTTTACTTTTAACAAAAATGTATGCAAGATGTATCCCATGGACTTCAAAAGTCCCTAAATTCCAGATTGATCCATTTTTAAACTAAAACTTGATTTGTTCCTTTCACAGTTGTTGTTTTGTTGCACTACCGGCACATGAAGAGGTAAAACCTACTATCCTTAAAACACACACACACATAAATATACTGGAAGAAATAAATGTTTTTGTTCATTTGTTTTTTGTTTTTCTTTACTGTTTTTATTTCTTATTTTTGAAGCAATTATTTTACAGATTTTCCCTTCAGATCTAGTAAAATCACAAAAAATTTAAATTAATTTACATGTTTTCAGCTGCAGCCATCAGCAACAGTATCACTATTTCACACACATTTTCTGTTATTTTCACAGATTTTTAAAGTTTTTCAACTTTCTTTTTCAACATACTTTTTTGTGGCACTCCTGCTGTCACATTTTCACAGATTTTTTTTGTTTTGCAGATTTTTGTTTTCACAGACAGATGTACATATACGCAAGTATATACGACAAGCAGATAGCTTTACATACTTGGGAAGCATCATCAAACCCGAGGGCGGCACAAAAGAAGACATCCACAGCAGACTAAGCAAGGCAAGGAGTGTGTTTAAGGGAATGAACAATGTCTGGAGATCAACACAGTACAACACAAATACCAAGCTGAAACTATACCAGAGCTGCGTTGTATCAACACTGCTGTATGGAGCAGAATGCTGGAGAATGACGGAAGCAGATCTTTCCGAGCTTTGATCCTTCCACAGCACATGTCTCCGGCGAATTCAAAGAATATTTTGGCCCGAAAAGATCTCCAATGAAGAACTGCTAAGGAAATGCCAACAAGAAGACATGGGCACCATCATCACAAGGCGACGATGGAAATGGATTGGACACACACTCCGTAAAGACCCACAGTCAATCACAAGAACAGCACTGCACTGGACCTCAGATGGCAAAAGAAAGAGAGGAAGACCAAGAACAACATGGAGAAGAACAGTAGAGGGTGAGATGGAGTCCATGCAGCACTCTTGGAGTACATTGACAAGGCTGGCCCAGGACAGGCAGAAGTGGAGGAACTTTGTTGCTGCCCTTCACACCACTGGGTGTAAAGGATGATGATGATGATGTGAAATTCAAACTGGTCTTCACACAGATAGATTTACAAGTACAGTGATGTACACTCACAAAAACATGTTTTTAGAATGATTTTAAAAAGAGGAATTACTCCTTTTATCGCTTCTTGGCGCTGACTAAAGAATGAGGCCCTTTCAGAACTACATCTATTTGGTTTCTAATTTTCTTCTAGTGACATTTATCAGCTTTTTTGATGCAGTTTCCCCTTTAACAGTCAGTCAACACACAGTATTTGTCTTTGTAATTTATTAAAGAATAATAAAGCAGAGAAATGCAGAGTGAATATTTCAGCTGAAGAGCAGAGCTCTGACACCAGAGTCGTGTTCAGAGTTCTGACCCACATTCAAACAAGAAATGCAAACTTATAATAGCATCAGTTCTTTACACACCACAGCTTTGATTCCTCATGAAGACGACACACGGTCTGGGTGTTATTAGACCTTGGTGTTGACGCTGGTCACAACAGAATCACACACCAGAACAAAATAGTCGAAAACATTCACAGTCAGATCTATTATGTGCTCTGATTAACACACTGGTTTGTGATGGTCACAGTACAAATACAGTTCATCCAAGTACTAATGACATTTTGCTACAACAATGATGTCTTTTTTTTTAACCCCTTAGTCCCTGAGCCCTGTTTGTGAGGTACCTACTCTTAGTCCCCGGCTGTAGGGACTAAGGGGTTAAAAATACTCAATGATCCACTTTCAGCAAATTTGTTTAGGTATTGAATTTTAAGGCTGTGTGAATGACAGCAGTTCTGGAAATACTTAATATAAAAGCCTGAAGTTCTCACAGTTATTTCTTCAGATATCACCTTCAAATACACATGATCCTCAAACAAATAATGCAGCAAGATTATGGTTGTTTTTCACAAATCCACTGCAGAGACATTATACATGGAAGATCATTCCAACGAGTGTTGGGAGGAGTTCTGATTTGAGCACAGTCTTCACCTCCTTCATTGTCGGGCTTGTTTGTGTCCCAGTAGCTGGCAGTTCAGAAAAAAAAAGAATTATTAGACTGTTTTTCTTTGACAAAGGAATCGGAATTGGATCAGATCGGTGTCTGATGTGTGAATAGCCTTCTTCTATGATAACATGTAGATATGATGTGAATGGTTCAGTTGGTGAGCGGTTTGTGATTCCATGAGGATGCTAATATTGATGCTATGCTAAAGTAAAGACTTACCTCAGAGTCAGAGGAGTTCCATCCACCCACATCCAGGTCCCTTCTGTTTGGATGTCATTCAACCCAATCCAAGCGTACGTAGAGGCGAACTCAGAGAGAAACTTCTGTACAACGTGAAGAAAATTACATTTTAGCTCTTAACTGCAATACAACATGAGCAGTTTACAAGTTTTCTATGAACACATCATAATAAAACTGCTCTAATTTAAACTAATAATTCAAAAACTGCTGCAAGCAATGATAAGGGGACCAGTCAGCTCAGCAGGGTGCAGTTGCCATGGCAACTTAACATATTAAAAGTGTTCATGTGTACATTGGTAGAAAAAATGCATTTCTCCTTGTTGGAGTGTTGCTGTGATCTTGTTGCAAGGTTGGAGTTGCTTTGATGGATGAACAAAGTTTTGCAAATCAAAAATCAAGACCAACTTTTGTCAGGCTTGGACTAAAGATCAGCAGGGCCAGTGGTGGTGAAGATGGGAAAGAACTGTGGCCAGTCAAAAAACTGTCAATAGGGGGGATAATGGAATATGGGGAGGCTGTAGCTCAGGTGGTAGAGTGGGTCGTCCAATGATTGAAGGGTCGGTGGTTTGATTCCCTCTCTGACCTATTCACGTGCATGTCCTTGGGCAAGACACTTTACCCACCTTGCTCTCACACTGGTGTGTGAATGTAGGTGGTGGTCAGAGAGGCTGTAGGTGTGGATTGACAGCCATGCTTCTGTAGCTTACCACCACCAGAGTGAGAATGTGTGAGTGAATGAATAATGGATCCATTGTGAAGTGCTTTGAGTGCCCAGAAAAGCACTATATGAATCTAATCTGTTATTATTAATATAGCAGAAACTGATCTATTAAACCGTTCAACGCCTCAGGAAGGGGAGGCAGGACTTGGACAGACTATGTAGCTGAGGAGGAGAACTGCAGACTGAGGACACTGTCAAGCAGTGGAAGTTGAATGGAAACGCTCTTTCAACCCCGTGAACACGTATTCTGCTGAGGAGGCAGTGAATGAAGACTTGGGGGAAGCTCATATCCATGGTAGAGGTCACTGTGGTGGTCAAGAAAGTCATCAGTGGGAAAGCACTCGGTGTTGATGAGATTCATTAAAGATTCTGAGGACTCTGGACATTGTCGGACTGTCTTTACTGACATGCCTCTTCAGTGGTCATCTGGGACAGTCCATGTGGAGTAGCAGTTGGAGGGTGGTGGTTCTTATTTTAAAAAATGAGAAGTGCTCCGATTACTTTGCTTAAGGAAAGAGGAATTACTTTCCTCTCTCGGAAATTTTGCTCCAGGGTGCCATAAAGGGAGGCTCAGCCGATCGTCAAAGTTCAGATTCAGGATGAATCTGACCCTGCCATGGATGGATGGATGGATGGACAATGAATATCTATGCAGCATTTCTGGTTTTAAATGCTATTTAGAGTTTAACTGAATTCTGTGCTGCAGAAAGTCACAAAAAATGTCCGTTGCTAGTTGTTAAAGTTTTCTAATCTTTAAATGTGGGCTTATTAAAGACACACAGTTTCAGTCTGCCATGTCTGTATTAAAACACACTGGCAGGGAACACAGCTATTTCCATTTTGTCTTGAAAACTGGGCAAAGTAATATCCACGGATCCATCCATCCATCCTCTATACACCGCTTTATCCTCAATAGGGTCATGGGGGTGCTGGAGTCTATCCCAGCTGACTCGGGCGAAGGCAGGGGACACCCTGGACATGTCGCCAGTCTGTCACAGGGCTACATATACAGACACACAATCACACTCACATTCACACCTACAGGCAATTTAGAGTCATCAGTTAACCTCAGCATGTTTTTGGACTGTGGGAGGAAACCGGAGTGCCCGGAGGAAACCCACGCATGCACAGGGAGAACATGCAAACTCCATGCAGAAAGATCCCGGGCTCAGGCCGGGAGTCGAACCAGGGATCTTCTTGCTGCAAGGTGAAAGTGCTAACCACTACGTCACTGTGCAGCCCTGTCCACTGAGGATGAAGATTGAAATACATTTCCATGTCATTTGAAAACATCCATCCATCCATCCTCTATACACCGCTTTATCCTCATTAGGGTCGCGGGGGGAGCTGGAGCCTATCCCAGCTGACTCGGGCGAAGGCAGGGGACACCCAGGACAGGTTGCCAGTCCGTCGCAGGGCTACATATACAGACACACAATCACACTCACATTCACACCTACAGGCAATTTAGAGTCATCAGTTAACCTCAGCATGTTTTTGGACTGTGGGAGGAAACCGGAGTGCCCGGAGGAAACCCACGCATGCTCAGGGAGAACATGCAAACTCCATGCAGAAAGATCCCGGGCTCAGGCCGGGAGTCGAACCAGGGATCTTCTTGCTGCAAGGTGAAAGTGCTAACCACTACGTCACTGTGCAGCCCTGTCCACTGAGGATGAAGATTGAAATACATTTCCATGTCATTTGAAAACATGCTAAAACAAATTCTGTACCTGTTCTTCATCGCTGTTTATCACCACCAGATCTGCTCCTTTTCTTCTGCAGTCCTCCCTGCTTTTGTTCCAGGAACCATACTCTTGAGAGAGGAGATAACAGGAACAACTGAACATCTTCCATCCTGCAGGACACGTTTTATCTGGAAGAAATATCAAACGATGCTCATTACTGATCAATATGTGCATGTGTTTATGAAGTTATTTTAGCACAAGTCAATGTTTTCAGAAAGTTACCCCTAAAGGCCCCTACAACAATATCTAAGTTAGACTTGGATCTAAACAGTAATTGAAGAGTTCATTTGCAAAAACGGATAACTCCGTTTTGGTAAATTTTCAGAAAACTTTTTTTTATCGTTTACTTGAGAGAATATTACTCAAACTGAAGTTGAGTGGATTTGACTCAGTAGAAAAATACATGACAAAATAGAGAAAAAATCAATTATTAGTGTTATTATCTCGAGGAAAGAATAAAAAAATGAATTTTCTGAAAACGGAGTTGCCTGTTTTTGCAAATGAACTCTTCAATTGTTCCTCAGTCCATGCAGTGTTTAAGACATATTATGAGTGAAACGACAAGTCAACATCATGACAGAACATTACTGTCGTTACTGTCTTCCCTCCGCCTTCGGCCCACATCGGCTCATCTCCTCGTGTGATCACATAAATATATACACATATGTCTATGACAAATACACGTACAGTTGTGCTCATAAGTTTACATACCCTGGCAGAATATATGATTTCTTGGCCATTTTTCAGAGAATATGAATGATAACACAAAAACCTTTCTTTCACTCATGGTTAGTGTTGTGCTATAGTTGTTTATTATCAAACCACTGTGTTTATTCTTTTTAAATTATAATGACAATAAAAAGCACCCAAATGGCCCTGATCAAAAGTTTACATACCCTGTAGGTTTGGCCTGATAACAGGCACACAAGTTGACACAAACAGGTTTGAATGGCTACTAAAGGTCACCATCCTCACCTGTGATCTGTTTGCTTGTAATCAGTGTGTGTGTATAAAAGGTCAGTGAGTTTCTGGGCTCTTGACAGACCCTTCATCTTTCATCCAGTGCTGCACTGACGTTTCTGGCTTCTAAATCATGGGGAATGTGTTGCCTCTCAGGCATATTTTATGTTTCTGTGTTACATTGCTTTAAAATGAATGGATAAATATGTGATTTAGTTCACAATGGCAGTAAAAACATAAAAAGGTTGACTTAGAGGATTTTATTTTGAAAGTCGCGCTGTTAACGACATCACTTCCTGTTAGATCGTCGGGTCTTTTCCTGTTTTATGTGATCGCTGTTTGCTCAGAGAATACGGCAGAGACGCTATGCAATACGCTAATGAGTTAGCCATCTCCTATAACACATTGTCCAGGCAACGCCGTAAGTTCATATGGCTTTATTAAGTTGTTAAAAAGCATAAATAGTAAGATTTAGTTTAAAAATGACATTATTTGTGTTAGAAAACCACATTAGTGGCATGTAATCTGCATGTTTAGAAACAGTGTGACAATGATCATTTCTGTTGCTAGTGCCTGTATAGTGACACCAGGTCACAGTTGAAGTTGTCATACGTGTAACATGTACAATACGTGTACATATTAATTATGTATTTTGTATGTTTTTGCCACAGTTTTAACCTCGTGTTATTGAAGATTTGGGAGTAAACGGTCGGCGCCACCACGACTCTGTCTTCATTGACCGAAGTTTAGCTTGGTGTTTAATCAGAGTTTTTACACTTTGCTGAGAACACTACAGGGAAGGCAAAAGAATTGTCAAATGATCTGCGGGAAAAGGTAATTGAACTGTATAAAACAGGAAAGGGATATAAAAAGATATCCAAGGATCTGAAAATGCCTATCAGCAGTGTTCAAACATTAATTAAGAAGTGGAAGCTGAGGGGTTCTGTTGAAACCAAACCACGGTCAGGTAGACCAACAGAAATTTCACCCACAGCTTCCAGAAAAATTGCTCAGGATGGAAAGAAAAACCCACAAATAACTTCAGCTGAAATACAGGAGTCTCTGAAAAAAACTGGGGTGGCTGTTTCAAGATGCACAATAAGGAGGCACTTGAACAAAAATGGGCTCCATGGTCGAGTCGCCAGAAGAAAGCCGTTACTACACAAATGCCACAAAGCATCCCGCTGACAATATGCCAAACAGCACAGAGACAAGCCTCAAAACTTCTGGAACAAAGTCATTTGGAGTGATGAGACCAAAATTGAACTTTTTGGCCACAACCATAAATGCTACATTTGGAGAGGAGTAAACGAGGCCTATAATGAGACGTACACAATCCCTACTGTGAAACACAGAGGTGGATCGCTGATGTTTTGGGGATGTGTGAGCTACAGAGGCACAGGAAACTTGGTAAAAATTGATGGCAAGATGAATGCAGCATGTTATCAGAAAATACTGGAGGAAAACTTGCACTCATCAGCCCGGAAGCTGCACATGGGACGTACTTGGATGTTCCAACATGACAACGATCCAAAGCAGAAGGCCAAGTCTACCTGTCAGTGGCTACATCAGAATAAATAAAGGTTCTGGAGTGGCCATCTCAGTCTCCTGACCTCAATATCATTGAGCCACTCTGGGGAGATCTCAAACATGCAGTTCATGCTATGCAGCCCAAGAATTTACAGGAGCTGGAGGCTTTTTGCCAAGAGGAATGGGCAGTTTTACCATCTAACAAAATAAAGACCCTCATCTACAACTACCACAAAAGACTTCAAAGCTGTCATTGATGTTAAAGGGGGAAATACACGATATTAAGAACTGGGGCATGTAAACTTTTGATCAGGGTCATTTGAATAGTTTTTGTTGTCAATATGATTTAAAAAGAGTAAATACAGTTGTTTGATAATAAATGGCTTCACCCAACCACATGACCAAGAAATCATAAATTCTGCCAGGGTATGTAAACTTATGAGCACAACTGTATGTCGATGTGATCATCCCTTCCTCCCCCCAGACGAAAATATTCGGAGCTCGTCTCTTCCCTTCGCCTTCGGCCCACTTTGGCTCATCCCGCCGTGTTCGGCTCATCTCGGCTCACCCATTTGTTTGTTACCACCACCGGAATGCCCGGGTTGCTGCCGACTCTGACGTCACGCTTCACTTTGTTGCATAAACACAAGACAAGATGCTGAAGACCTCCGCTGTTTGGGAATTCTTCAGTTTAACTGAAGACAAAACGAAGGCAAAATTTGGACCCGGGAGACCAGACGAACGGATCCGAATATTTGTCCCCCCTTCCCCACTTCAGACGTTACGGGGCGGAACGAATATTCAGATATTCGTCTTTAATAGGGCCTGATTATTCGGAGGCCAGAAACCACTATTCGGGACAGCCCTACTTTTTAGTGTCTAAAATCATTTCTGTTTGAATCGTTGCAATTTGTGCTTGTTTGGTTTGTCAAATCTGATTCTGGATTTCACTCAAAATGCAGCACCAAAACTTTTCCTCTGCACATATTTAAGCCAATGAGAGTTATAAAGTTAACTCATTAGAACCAGACACAGAGGACACCGAGGACGATGAGTCCAAGCAGCAGGAAAACACTCAGCAGCTCATACATAACATGCACATGCATAACACATGCCTGTGCTCAGTGCAAGGCAATTTGTCATTAAAGATTTCATCTGTCGGAAATAATACGTCAACTGAGCAGCCTTGGCGGAGTACTGTGCTCTCTGAGTGCTTTTCTAGTCTAGCCATGATTTATAAAAGTTCTACTCAATCAGTTAAGTATAAAAGAATCTGATTTGGATGCTGGGTGTCTTGCTCACTGAATTTCTGGCTATAAAACACACCATAAGAAAATCTTAATAACAGATGGAAGGATTTTGTTTTTTCCAGACCTCTGAATCTTTGAACTTTATATTCTAAGTGGAGAGTAACAGGTAGACATTTCTATCTTCTATCAGGCAGGGAAGGACTCACTCTGTTTGGACAAACACTGAAGTCTGTCCCGTTCTTTGGTCATTTCAGTGAGGCTGGCATTCAGTCGGTCTTTCTCTTCTTTGGTGGCGGATAAATCTGCAGCCGAGTCACGGTCTGAAATATCAAGGGACATGTTTCAGAAACACCAAAGTCCTGATGCTTTATGATTAATCCTGTCTCTCAACTTCAGTCCTACCGTGCCTTGTGAAAGTATTCGGCCCCCTTGAACTTTTCAACCTTTCGCCACATTTCAGGCTTCAAACATAAAGATATAAAATTTTAATTTTTTGTCAAAAATCAAGAACAAGTGGGACACAATCGTGAAGTGGAACGAAATTTATTGGATATTTTAAACTTTAACAAATAAAAACCTGAAAAGTGGGGCGTGCAATATTATTCGGCCCCCTTGCATTAATACTTTGTCGCGCCACCTTTTGCTGCAATTACAGCTGCAAGTCGCTTGGGGTATGTCTATCAGTTTTGCACATCGAGAGACTGAAATTCTTGCCCATTCTTCCTTGCAAAACAGCTCGAGCTCAGTGAGGTTGGATGGAGAGCGTTTGTGAACAGCAGTCTTCAGCTCTGCCCACAGATTCTGGATTGGATTCAGGTCTGGACTTTGACTTGGCCATTCTAACACCTGGATATGTTTATTTGTGAACCATTCCATTGTAGATTTGGCTTTATGTTTTGGATCATTGTCCTGTTGGAAGATAAATCTCCGTCCCAGTCTCAGGTCTTTTGCAGACTCCAACAGGTTTTCTTCCAGAATGCTCCTGTATTTGGCTCCATTCATCTTCCCATCAATTTTAACCATCTTCCCTGTCCCTGCTGAAGAAAAGCAGGCCCAAACCATGAGGCTGCCACCACCATGTTTGACAGTGGGGATGGTGTGTTCAGGGTGATGAGCTGTGTTGCTTTTACGCCAAACATATCGTTTTGCATTGTGGCCAAAAAGTTGGATTTTGGTTTCATCTGACCAGAGCACCTTCTTCCACATGTTTGCTGTGTCTCCCAGGTGGCTTGTGGCAAACTTCAAACCACACTTTTTATGGATATCTTTGAGAAATGGCTTTCTTCTTGCCACTCTTCCATAAAGGCCAGATTTGTGCAGTGTACGACTGATTGTTGTCCTATGGACAGACTCTCCCACCTCAGCTGTAGATCTCTGCAGTTCATCCAGAGTGATCATGGGCCTCTTGGCTGCATCTCTGATCAGTCTTCTCCTTGTTGGAGGTGAAAGTTTAGAGGGACGGCCGGGTCTTGGTAGATTTGCAGTGGTCTGATACTCCTTCCATTTCAATATGATTGCTTGCACAGTGCTCCTTGAGATGTTTAAAGCTTGGGAAATCTTTTTGTATCCAAATCCGGCTTTAAACTTCTCCACAACAGTACCTGGGACCTGCCTGGTGTGTTCCTTGGTCTTCATGATGCTCTCTGCACTTTAAACAGAACCCTGAGACTATCACAGAGCAGGTGCATTTATACGGAGACTTGATTACACACAGGTGGATTCTGTTTATCATCATCAGTCATTTAGGACAACACTGGATCATTCAGAGATCCTCACTGAACTTCTGGAGTGAGTTTGCTGCACTGAAAGTAAAGGGGCCGAATAATATTTCACACCCCACTTTTCAGTTTTTTATTTGTTAAAAAAGTTTAAATATCCAATAAATTTCATTCCACTTCACGATTGTGTCCCAATTTTATATTTTTATGTTTGAAGCCTGAAATGTGGCAAAAGGTTGAAAAGTTCAAGGGGGCCGAATACTTTCACAAGGCACTGTAAATCAAAATGTTCTTACATTTTGTGGAACTAAGCTCAGTGAATCTGATTTCTGTAGAGAACAGAAACAAAACTTGATTCATTCTACTGTTCTGACCTGAGTTCCTTCCATAAAATTCATCTTAGCTGCTGTAGCATAATTCAAGAATGACATGAATTAAATGAATTTAAATGAGGTGGGGGACTTGAACCCAAGACTGACTTTACAGAACAAGTTAAAAGTACCTAAACCCAAGTGCAACTGTGTTAAAACTGTAGTTTTACAGCATCATAGCACAAACTAGTACAGCTGTAATGAGTAAAAAGAGAAGTCCACCTATCATATAGCACCTTATATTGGAAAAAATGACCTAAAACCTGCATCTGAATCAGCACTTTTTATTCCTGTGGCGAAAATAAAAGAAGTATTTAAGAAGACAGTCGTCCTTCAGAGCAGAATAAGGTTCCTGAAAATCACACATTTACGTTCATGTTTAACCCGCTTTTACAATTAAAAGATTTAAAGCTGTTTTACTCACAGAGGACACCGAGGACGATGAGTCCAACCAGCAGGAAAACACTCAGCAGCCCCAAACAAGAGAATAACTGAATGAAAACTCCTCTGAGAACTCCTCGGACCTTAACGCAGAAATAAACCAATTATCTGTACAGCAGTAAATGACAGATAATAATGTATATTCTATTTAGAATCTCTGTCACTTCATTCTTACCTGTTTGATTCCTGGAACATTTTGGGTCGGCAGCTTTGGGAGGTTTCATGTCAACATAAATTTCCTCCATTGCTCGTAAGGTGGCGGATTTTTCCTCAGATTATCAGGTCTGTAGCACAGACTGCAGTGAATGTGAAATGTGATCTTTTTCAGTTTCTTACGTTCTCAGGACGTACAAGTTTCAGAAGTGATTAACTATCTACCACTGAAACAGAATTGTTTGCTCTGTGGCTGTATAATGGCAGTGACATAGAAAGATACATCCTCTGTGGTTCACAGTTCTCTAGCAGCTGTCAAGACAATCTTTTTATTGTAAAAGTGGGTTAAACATGAACGTAAATGTGTGATTTTCAGGAACCTTATTCTGCTCTGAAGGACGACTGTCTTCTTAAATTCTTCTTTTCTTTTCGCCACAGGAATAAAAAGTACTGATTCAGATGCAGGTTTTTGGTCTTTTTTTTTTTTTCAAAATATAAGGCGCTATATGATGGGCGGCATCAGGACTCTGGTGTTTCTGAAACATGTACCTTGATATTTCAGACCGTGACTCGGCTGCAGATTTATCCTCCATCAAACAAAACCTGACTGAGCGTCTGCAGGCCAGCAATGATCAACTTTCCTCCATGACAGAAGAGAGAGACCGACTGAATGCCAGCCTCACTGAAATGACCAAAGAACGTCTTTTATCTTTTATGACTTTCTTTTATGTGAAGTTTGCTTCTAGCTTTATTTAGTTTTAGTGTTTTATTCTGTATTATCTCCTGTTTATCTTCGATGTTATCTCATTTTATTTACTTTTAGCTGTCTGGCTCTTTGGTATGATGTCTCGCAATTTTTTAATTCTCTAATTCTTTGACTTTTAGTTTTAATCCTCAATCTTATTCTTTAATTTTCAAACTACCTAGTTCCCTTGTTTGAGTTGCGTGCTAATCTAGCAAGTTGTTCATTTAATTTATTGCCATTTTTACTGTTTATTTGCACTGACTGATCTGACTTGTCTCCTATAGCTTGCTTGATTGTCTGTGTCTCATGTTTTATTTGTCAAAGCACTTTGTGAACACTGTTCTTAAGGGTGCTATATAATAAAGTTATTATTATTATCTTAAATTAGATGCAATGTAGAACTGCTTGTTTACTGATCAGCTGCATTCACATTACATCTTGTTGTGAAGCATGGAGATATGAGATCCCAGAATCAGCCACAAAGGGGAGACTCTGACAGAACAACAGCTAAATAAGGGAACATTGTGATATTATAACCTGTGATTTAGGATCAAATTATGCCATAACCTAATGAATGTGTTTGAACTAACCAAGTGTCTATTCTTACATTCTTTAATGTTGAAACAGTGTAAAAATCAGAAGAGTGCCTCATTCAGAAAGAATGAAGGGTTGATTATTTTTTGGGAAAATGTCTTTTCTTTATACATTTTTATAAGTTGGTTGTTTCTTTAAATATGTCCTTTTTACAGGTTTGATAGGTTTCAGAAAGAGTTTTGATAACTGTTAAAATAAGAGGGTTTTAACTTTGTAATGAGGTGAGAAGTCACGATCAAAGTGAACTAGGGTCAAATGATTCACTGTAAAGATTAAGCTCAAAATAGATTGGGGATTTTTATAAGTCTGGAAAATGGGAGACGGGCTGTCTAGAAAGTCCAAGATGGATTGTTCCAGTTCCTGAAAAGTGGAGGTGAACATGCGGTCGTCGCATGGCACACGTGTGCGAGTTGGGAGGGGGAAGATGGAGTAATTGCATATGCAAAAGGTTCAGTTCACTATAAATTACACCTGAACTAGACGCAAGTTGGGAGTCGTTGGGTGGAAGTCGCTCGATGCAAACCAGGGTAGAAATGCCCTGAGCAAAGGGGATTTTATCACGCAACTCGGACGGGGGATTTAACATGATCTGCAAAGGAATAACTGTTCTGTTGGAGTTATGGACGAATGTACTGCTTTTTCTGCAGTGTTTGAGGATTACAGAACTGTGATCTGGATATAACACTGACTGATGGAACATTACTGGATTCTATTATTTCCAAAGGAATAACACCAGAATGGATTACAGCAAAATTTTTACTTGCCCAAACAACAAAAACGGATATATATGCAGATCTAAATCAGGTCCGGACTCCCGTCCACTTCCCCCTGGGCCCCGGCGGGTCTCAAACACTTGTCGGGTCTCAGGTGAGCAGCCGGGTGTGGCCACACCCTGACTGCTCTCCCTCCAAATTACATATTTTGGGTGATTATTACTCTTCTTTTAGGAAAGCATGATACCAGTTAGGAGTTAGGATGAGTGATTTTGAATATTATCTAATGTTTGATTATTTGTCTGATGATTTATTGGCTATGCTTTTGCCCTGCTAAATATTTTTTTTAATAAAGCATTATTCTGCAATTAAAGACAACAAATTGCAGGTGCTATTTTTATCCCTGAATGAATACATCTAGCTCTGGATGTAAAAAGTCAGATTATTGCGTGCATAACAATAGTAGAGGTTCTGAAAGGTTACCTAGTCATGGGGGCCAGGTTGGCCCGGTTTAAACATAACCTAGGGGTTTCTTGAAACAAAAAGAAGAGACTCCAAGGCACTCTCTAAAAAATATTAAGATTTAAAAAGCCTATAAAATTAGCCCTATAAAACTTCTACGCGTTTCGGCATCAAGCCTTCATCAGGAAGTCATGTAAACAGATGTCAGACTGCAATAGGCCCTTTTAAAGGGATGCTCAACCAATTAGAACCTGCCAATGGACTTAGAGGCAAAGTCTGCAGGTAGTGTCAACCAGCAGACTCGCCAACAGATGGTGTTATTGTTAATGTGGTGGCTTGTAGACAAGTCACCACATTTCCTGGACTAAATGAAGAACAAGATTATACTGTGTTCTTGTAGAGGAAGTTGTTGTCTAAACACTGAGTTAAAGTCTCCTAACGTACAGACCACTTTGTGAAAATGTTGTTCACCAGATTTCTGATGTGTTTTTTAAATGTTTTTTTCAATTAATTTTACCTGCTTTATGTGATACCATGCAGGTTTCTGGGGATGTAAACTTTTTTGTGGTCTGAATAACACCATCTGTTGGTGAGTCTGCTGGTTGACACTACCTGCAGACTTTGCCTCTAAGTCCATTGGCAGGTTCTAATTGGTTGAGCATCCCTTTAAAAGGGCCTATTGCAGTCTGACATCTGTTTGCATGACTTCCTGATGAAGGCTTGATGCCGAAACGCGTAGAAGTTTTATAGGTCTATATGACCGTGCCGTTTAAATAAAGGCTTTTTAAATCTTAATATTTTTTAGAGAGTGCCTTGGAGTCTCCTCTTTTTGTTTCAAGGATTTTTTGAATCCCCTTCCAAAGAGCACCTCAAACTAACTCTGCCGAGTCCAGGTAGCGCTCCTTTTCTTTGTCTTCTATAACCAAGGGTTTGTCTAAATGTCCATAACCTCTGAATTAAACCTAGCAACTTACCAAGTGCAAGATCCATAAGAGGAGAAGCTGCCGTTAACAGGCGTGACTGGTGATTATATTTAACTATACCGAAGTGGCTACTCGGTTAAATTAATTATCAGAGGAAGCAGGGTTTGGCGTCTGGATGTAGGCAGTGAGAAAGCTAGGCGAATTCTCCTCGTTTACCAGCTTAACCGTTCTACAGCATTGCTCTGAGCTAGATCTCAGGGGGCGGTAGAACCGGACCCGTAGGATGGAGAGCTGGTCCGGTGATTCCCTGACAGCTGAATAAGTTAATTAGGGGGTCACTGGCCCTGAGGATCAATAATCTTCAAATGGTCCAATTTAAATGGTTTCGCATTAAAGTGACTGAGATGTAATTTTTACTGTAAGTGTGAAGAAACCAAATCAGACTTTTTTTTTTAATGTGACCTTCAGTCTCACTGGTCTGATCTCTGGCTGGCACATCTGAACGTTCTCACTTCTCACAGGTCTGGAAGTAACCAGGAGAACAGCAACAGGGTTCAATCAAGAGACAAAAATGTAAACATCTTTTATTCCAACCAAACCTACATAACCCCTAAAATCAAAAGGCCTTCATGTTATTATGTGAAGAACCATGAGATGACCAGTCACTCTGTGAAAGAACCTTTTTTTGACATCTGTTTTATTAGTGTTTGACCTTCATTGTCTTCTGCAATGACAATAGAGGAATCTGAATGTCTAAAGTGCTGAATAGAGGTTGTTTCCCACCATAGCAGTCTGCTAGTTAGTTAGCTAGCTAGCTGTTAGTCTGTACACTTTCCTTAAATTCTTCCATAGGAACGGTCACAGACTCATACACAACGTTACCTCAGTTTAAGGTCTTTTCTGGAATGTTTGATCCCATCTCAATTGTCCAGTTGCTGCAGAATTGTAGATGTTCACTTTTCCATTTAATATCTAAACACTCTAAGACTTGGTGGATTTTGACATTTGAGTCATTTTTGAAGTCTATGGGAAAAAGTGATGCTTTTTTAATGATCATTATGATCATTTCTTTACAAATTCCATAATTACTTATTATAGAAACAATCACTTATTAATAAAAAAATGACTGGAAATCACGAAAATGTGAACTAAGTAACAGCCCGAATTTAATTATAACCACCTTCTAATTAGTTAAACAACAATAAAATGAGCTGATTCAGAAATAGTTTTTATTGTGTTCTTTTTATTAAGTTTAGATAATCATGACAGATATTTCTTTTTTGGCAATATATTAAATTTTATATAGAAAAAACAAATTAAATCACTTTCCACTAAATTCCCCATTACAAAAACATCTCTCAAGGAAGTGTGTTAATTCCAGATCACATGACCTGCTCCATATGATGTCATTTCCTCCTGAAGAAAAGACTAGAAAGACTCCAAGGCTTTTTGACTTATTTAATATAAAGTAGTCAACAGGTTTACTACAATATCTTTAGAAATAACTTTCAATTTCAATTTTACTCAGTTGTGTATCTATAACATTTTAAAAAATCTTGATGTAAAAATGTCATGTGATGTTTGGTTATAGGTGGCCATGTTGATTTTAGGCCTGAAAACAGTAAAAATGTCCACTGTGATACAAAAAGTCCCAGAATTATACATTGAACCATTTCTTTTAAAAGCAGATCCTTAATGGACTTCATTTGATTTGTCTGTTCCAAAGTGTTTTATGGATCTTTAGTGGAACTGAAGGTGTGTCAGGTTTGCTTCATGTTTGTACCACTAGATGGAGCCAGTTGACATTTGTAATGCTTTAATGTGTGTTTGTGTTCCACAGAATATGAAAGGCTTCTTTATAAGATTATTATTAGATTATTATGAGTTATATAGTGGATTGTGATGATAGCTACATATTAATATTTGTTGAGTTTACTCTTTACATTGTTTTCTGTGTTTGTTTGCATGTGTGTTTCTTTATTTGTAGCTTGCATTTGATTTGTCTTCATGTTTTCTTCTTATTGCAGCTCTCAGTTCTATCTGGTTCGATTATTCGTGTCTTTACTCATATTTGCTTCCATCTCTTTCATTTTTATTGTTAGTTGACATTTTAGTCAGTTTTTATCAATAAGTGATTGTTTCTATAATGAATAATTATAGAATTTATAAAGACATGATCATAATGAACATAAAAACATTAGGTCTTTTTTTATTTTTAACAAAATGTATGCAAGTTATATCCAATGGACTTCAAACATCTCTGTTACAGACTGACACATTTTCAAGCTAAAACTTGATTTGTTCCTTTCACAATTGTTGTTTTGTTGCACTACTGACACATGAAGAGGTAAAACCTACTATCCTTAAAACACACACACACATAAATATACTGGAAGAAATAAATGTTTTGTTCATTTGTTTTGTTTTCTTTACTGTTTTAGTTGTCATTTTTGAAGCAATTATTTTACAGATTTTCCCTTCAGATCTATGAAAATCACAAAAAATTAAAATTAATTTACATGTTTTCAGCTGCAGCCATCAGTAAAAAAAATCACTATTTCACACATATTTGCTGTTATTTTCACAGATTTTACAGTTTTTCAACTTTCTTTTTCAACATACTTTTTTGTGGCACTCTCAGATTTTCACAGATTTTTTTTTGTTTTACACATTTTTATTTTCACAGACAGATGTACATATACGCAAGTATAGATACATAGATAGTCAGTATATGCAAGGTGTGAAATTCAAACTGGTCTTCACACAGATAGATTTACAAGTACAATGATGTACACTGACACAAACTGTTTTTAGAATGATTTTAAAAAGAGGAAGTACCACTTTTATCTCTTGGCACCTTGAGGCCCTTTCAGAACTACATCTATTTGGTCTCTAACTTTACTCTAGTGACATTTATCAGCTTTTTTGATGCAGTTTCCCCTTTAACAGTCAGTCAACACCAGTATTTGTCTTTGTAATTTATTAAAGAATAATAAAGCAGAGGAAATGCAGAGTGATATTTCAGCTGAAGAGCAGAGCTCTGACACCCAGAGTCGTGTTCAGAGATCTGACCACATTCAACAAGAAATGCAAACTTTATAATAGCAATCAGTCCTTCACACACCACAGCTTTGATTTCCTCATGAAGACGAACACACGTTCTGGGTGTTATTAGACCTTGGTGTTGACGCTGGTCACAACAGAATCACACACCAGAACAAAATAGTAGAAAACATTCACAGTCAGATCTATTATGTGCTCTGATTAACACACTGGTTTGTGATGGTCACAGTACAAATACAGTTCATCCAAGTACTAATGACATTTTCTACAACAATGATGTCATTTTTTAAAAACTCAATGATCCACTTTCAGCAAATTTGTTTAGGTATTGAATTTTAAGACTATGTGTGAATGACAGCAGTTCTGGAAATACTTAATATAAAAGCCTGAAGTTCTCACAGTTATTTCTTTAGATATCTGACCTTCAAATACACATGATCCTCAAACAAATAATGCAGCAACATTATGGTTGTTTTTCACAGATCCACTGCAGAGACGATGTACATGAAGATCATTCCAAAGAGTGTTGTTGAAAATTCTGATAGTTGCACAGTCTTCTTCACCATGTTTTCCTCCATTGTCAGGCTGGTTTGTGTTCCAGTAGCTGGCAGTCAGTAAACAAAGAATTATTAGACTGTTTTCTTTGACAAAAGAATCAGAATTGGATCAGATCGGTGTCTGATGTGTGAATAGCCTTCTTCTATGATGATAACATGTCAGATATGATGTGAATGGTTCAGTTGGTGAGCGGTTTGTGATTCCATGTGGATGTAAATATCGATGCTATGCTAAAGTGAAGCTTACTCAGAATCAGAGGAGTTCCATCCACCCACATCCAGGTCCCTTCTGTTTGGATGTCATTCAACCCAATCCAAGTTGGTTTGTTGGTGAACGTAGAGAGAAACGTCTGTTCAACATGAAGAAAATTACATTTTAGCTCTTAACCACAATACAGTATGAGCATTTACCAGTTTTCTATGAACACATCATAATACAACTGCTCTAATTAAAACTAACAATTAAAAAAGCTGCAAGCAATGATAAACCAATCAGCTAGACAGGGTCTAATTGCCATGACAACTGAACATATTAAAAGTGTTCATGTAAAACATTGGTAGAAAGAATGCAATTCCTTGTGTTGTTGTGGTCTTGTTGTAAGGTTGGAGTTGCTTTGATGGATGAACAAAGTTTTACAAATCAAAAATCGAGGCCAGCTTTTGTCAGGCTTGGACTAAAGATCAGCAGGAACAATGGTGGTGAAGATGTGAAAAGAACTGTGGATGGTCAAAAACTGTCAATAGGGCGGATAACGGAATATTGCAGAAACTGATCTATTAAACAGTTCAACGCCTCAGGAAGGGGAGGCAGGACTTGGACAGACTATGTAGCTGAGGAGGAGAACTGCAGACTGAGGACACTGTCAAGAAGTGGAAGTTGAATGGAAATGCTCTTTCAACCACGTTAACACGTATTCTGCTGAGGAGGCAGTGAATGAAGACTTGGGGGAAGCTCATATCCATGGTAGAGGTCACTGTGGTGGTCAAGAAAGTCATCAGTGGCAAAGCACTCGGTGTGGATGAGATTCATTCAAGACTGAGGACTCTGGACATTGTCGGACTGTCTTTACTGACATGCCTCTTCAGTGGTCAGCTGGGACAGTCAGTGTGGAGTGGCAGTTGGAGGGTGGTGGTTCTTATTTTAAAAAATGAGAAGTGCTTCAATTACTTTGCTATCACACGTCCTCCCTGTGAAAGTTTACTCCAGAGTGCCAGAAAGGGAGGCTCAACTGATCATCTAAGTTCAGATTCAGGATGTGATCCGGCCCTTCCATGGATGGATTATTGGACGGACGGACGGATGGATGGACAATGAATATCTATGCAGAAAATGTCTGTTGTTAGTTGTTAAAGGTTTCTAATCTTTAAATGTGGGCTTATTAAAGACACACAGTTAAAGTCTACAATGTCTGAATTAAAACACACTGGAAGAGAACACAGCTGTTTCCTTTTAGTCTTGAAAACTGGGCAAAGTAATATACACGAGGATGAAGACTGAAATACATTTCCATGTTATTGAAAACATGCTAAAACAAATTCTCTACCTGTTCTTCATCACTGTTTATCACCACCAGATCTGCTCCTTTCTTCTGCAGTCCTCCCTGCTTTTTTCCAGGAATCAGACTCTTGAGAGAGGTGATAACAGGAACAGCTGAACATCTTCCATCCTGCAGGACACGTTTTCTCTGGAAGAAATATCAAACGATGCTCATTACTGACCAATATGTGGATGTATTTATGAAGTTATTTTAGCACAAGTCAATGTTTTCAGCAGTTACCCCTAAAGGCCCCTACAACAATGTCTAAGTTAGACTTGGATCTAAACAGTAACTTTTCTTCAGTCCATGCAGTGATTTTATTTGCTAGAAGACATATTATGGGTGAAATAAGAAGTCTACATCATGACTGAAGATTTCTATCTTGAAACTACAGAGTAATGATGACAGTCTTAAAACACGGCTTCAGACTTCCGCTATTTCCAACCCAACCCATGAACCCAGTCCTGTTCTACAGGAAACAGCTGTGTAGAATTGCACATACACATGTGGACAAAATTGTTGATACCCCTCGATTAATGAAAGAAAAACTCACAGTGGTCACAGAATAATTTGAATCTGACACAAATAATAATAAATACAAAATTCTATATAAATTAACCAATGAAAATCAGACATTGCTTTTGAACCGTGATTTAACAAAATTATTTTAAAAAATAAACTCATTGAACAGACCTGAAAAAAATGATGGTTCCCTAACCTTAATATTTTGTTGCACACCTTTTGAGGCAATCACTGCAATCAAACGATTTCTGTACCTGTCAATGTCCACGTGTGTAGATTATTTTAGGGCAGTAAGAGGTTAAATTCATTTAATGAAAGATTGCAGAGCATGCAGAGATGCAAGTTTTTTGGGGTTTAATCAATGATGAGAGAGGCACTTTATCTTATTTGATCATTTCTTATTTTTGATTCTTCTACTCATTTTGTGGTCATCTCATGACTGGAGAGTAACAGGTAGACATTTCTATCTTCTATCAGGCAGAGAAGGACTCACTCTGTTTGGACAAAGTCTGAAGTCTGTCCCGTTCTTTGGTCATTTCAGTGAGGCTGGCATTCAGTCGGTCTCTCTCTTCTGTCATGGAGGAAAGTTGATCATTGCTGGCCTGCAGACACTCAGTCAGGTTTTGTTTGATGGAGGATAAATCTGCAGCCAAATCACGGTCTGAAATATCACGGTACATGTTTTGAGGGCATGAATGACGAGGACACAAATATGATCTGATTTCACTACAAACCATACACAAACTTGATAAATCTTATTGCTAATTTAATTTATTTCCATAAAATCCATCTTAGCTCCTCTGTTATTATTAATGATTGATAAAAATGAAACCAGTTTTAATGTTGAGAATGCAGCTTAGAAATACCTGAACTCCGAGGTTGAAGTGTAACTGTGTTCTAACTGTAGTTTTACAGCATCACTGGGTTAAACTAGTGCAGCTGTTATTAGCAAAAAGAGAAGTCCAAAAACTGTTGCAGCATCTTGTCAAGAAATTTTCCCTGTACTTCTACTTTCCAAAAATGATTTAGTTAATTTTACTTTTGTAGTAAAAAATAGGACTTATTGATGTGTCTCCATGCACGACGTCGTTTTCCTGTGAACAGGGAACAACTGCTGTCATGTTCTCAGTGTCTTAAAATGATTTCTGTTTGAATCGTTGTAATTTGTGCTTGTTTGGTTTGTCAGATCTGATTCTGGATTTCAATCAAAATGCTGCACCAAAAGTTTTACTCTGCACATATTTAGGGGGGTGAGTGTTATAAAGTTAAAGGGGAACTTCGTTTTTTCAACCTGGAGTCTGTTTTCATATGTAATTTCATACATGTGAGTGATGGAGAAATGAATTTTCGACATAGCTCCAGTATTTAGCCAGGCAGGCAGCTTAGCAGCTCAGCTAGCAGCTCAGCTAGCGAAAAGTATGGGGCAGCTGGCCCCCCCGCGTCAAAGTCCGCCCTAACGTGCTTTTTCCCCACACAGACCAGCTCGGATGGTCTCAACGAGTGTCCCACAACATACTAGAGATGAGAAGTGAACGAAAACCTCCACATTACCTGGCGATCGCTCTTTGTTGTGGTCTGTATCCAAATCTCAGGACGCTAGGAAGCAAATCTCGTTCTGAAATCGTGCGACAGCTCGTGCCAAAACTGCGATTTCAGAACAAGATTTGCTTCCTAGCGTCCTGAGATTTGGATACAGATGACAACAAATAGCGATCACCAGGTAATGTGGAGGTTTTCGTCCACTTCTCATCTCTAGTATGTCATGGGACACTCGTTGAGACTATCTGAGCCGGTCAGTGTGGGAAAAAGCATGTTAGGGCGGACTTTGACGTGGGGGGAGGGGGGAAAGTTGCCCCATACTTTTCACTAGCTGAGCTGCTAAGCTGCCTGCCTGGCTAAATACTGGAGCTATGTCGAAAATTCATTTCTCCATCACTCACATGTATGAAATGACATGAAAACAGACCCCAGGTTGAAAAAAAACGAAGTTCCCCTTTAACTCATTAGAACCAGACTCACAGAGGACACCGAGGACGATTCGTCCAACCAGCAGGAAAACACTCAGCAGCTCATACATAACATGCACATGCATAACACATGCTGTGCTCAGCGCAAGGCAATTTTTCATTAAAGATTTAGGATAAAGATGGAAGGATTTTGCCTTTTCCAGACCCCTGAATCTATGAACTTTATAATCTAAGTGGAGAGTAACAGGTAGACGTTTGTATCTTCTATCAGGCAGGGAAGGACTCACTCTGTTTGGACAAAGTCTGAAGTCTGTCCCGTTCTTTGGTCATTTCAGTGAGGCTGGCATTCAGTCGGTCTCTCTCGTCTGTCATGGAGGAAAGTTGATCACTGCTGGCCTGCAGACGCTCAGTCAGGTTTTGTTTGATGGAGGATAAATCTGCAGCCGAGTCACGGTCTGAAATATCAAGGTACATGTTTCAGAAACACCAAAGTCCTGATGCTTTACTACTAATCCTGTCTCTCAACTTCAGTCCTAAATCAATTTATTCTCACGTTTTGTGGAACTAAGCTCAATTAATCTGATTTCTGTAGAGAACAAAAACAAAATTTGACTTATTCTACTGTTCTGACCCGAGTTCCTTCCATAAAATCAATCTTAGCTGCTCTAGTATTATTCAAGACTGACATGAATTAAATGAATTTAAATGAGGTGGGGGACTTGAACCCAAGGCTGACTTTACAGAAGAAGTTAAAAGTATCTGAACCCAAGTGCAGCTGTTCTAAAACTGTAGTTTTACAGCATCATAGCGCAAACTAGCTCAGCTGTAATGAGTAAAAAGAGAAGTCCGCCTATCATATCGCGCCTTATATTGAAAAAAATGACCTAAAACCTGCATCTGAAGCAGTACTTTTTATTCCTGTGGCAAAAATAGACAGTCACAGGCAAGGTAGTCGTCCTTCAGAGCAGAATAAGGTTCCTGAAAATCACACATTTACACACGTGGACAAAATTGTTGGTACCCCTCAGTTAAAGAAGGAAAAACCCACAATTCTCACTGAAATCACTTGAAACTCACAAAAGTAACAATAAATAAAAATTTATTGAAAATTAAATAATCAAAATCAGCCATCACTTTTGAATTGTTGATTAACATAATTATTTTAAAAAACAAACTAATGAAATAGGGCTGGACAAAAATGATGGTACCCATAACTTAATATTTTGTTGCACAACCTTTTGAGGCAATCACTGCAATTAAACGATTTCTGTATTTGTCAATGAGCGTTCTGCAGCTGTCAACAGGTATTTGGCCCACTCCTCATGAGCAAACAGCTCCAGTTGTCTCAGGTTTGATGGGTGTCTTTCTCCAAATGGCATGTTTCAGCTCCTTCCACATATGTTCAATGGGATTCCAGATCTGGGCTCATAGAAGGCCACTTTAGAATAGTCCAACGCTTTCTCTCAGCCATTCTTGGGTGTTTTTGGCTGTGTGTTTTGGATCGTTGTCCTGTTGGAAGACCCATGACCTGCGACTGAGACCAAGCTTTCTGACACTAGGCAGCACATTTCTCTCCAGAATGCCTTGATAGTCTTCAGATTTCATCGTACTTTGCACACTTTCAAGACACCCTGTGCCAGATGCAGCAAAGCAGCCCCCAAAACATTACTGAGCCTCCTCCATGTTTCACCGTAGGGACAGTGTTCTTTTCTTCGTATGCTTGGTTTTTGAGTCTATGAACATAGAGTTGATGTGCCTTACCAAAAAGCTCCAGTTTGGTCTCATCTGTCCAAAGGACATTCTCCCCAGAAGCTTTGTGGCTTGTCAACATGCATTTTTGCAAATTCCAGTCTGGCTTTTTTATGAGTTTTTTTTCAGCAGTGGTGTCCTCCTTGGTCGTCTCCCATGAAGTCCACTTGGCTCAAACAACGACGAATGGTGCGATCTGACACTGAATGTACCTTGGCCTTGGAGTTCACCTTTAATTTCTTTGGAGGTTGCTCTGGGCTCTTTGGATACAATTCCAACGATCCGTCTCTTCAATTTGTCATCAATTTTCCTCTTGCGGCCACGTCCAGGGAGGTTGGCTACTGTCCCGTGGGTCTTGAACTTCTGAATAATATGAGCCACTGTTGTCACAGGAACTTCAAGCTGTTTAGAGATGGTCCTTATAGCCTTTACCTTTAAGATGTTTGTCTATCATTTTTTTTCGGATGTCCTGGGACAATTCTCTCCTTCGCTTTCTGTTGTCCATGTTCAGTGTGGTACACACCTTTTCACCAAACAGCAGGGTGACTACTTGTCTCCCTTTAAATAGGCAGACTGACTGATTATGAGTTTGGAAACACCTGTGATGTCAATTAAATGACACACCTGAGTTAATCATGTCACTCTGGTCCAAATAGTTTTCAATCTTTTATAGAGGTAGCATCATTTTTGTCCAGGCCTGTTTCATTAGTTTGTTTTTTTAATAATTATGTTAATCAACAATTCAAAAGTGATGGCTGTTTTTGATTATTTAATTTTCAATACATTTTTATTTATTGTTACTTTTGTGAGTTTCAAGTGATTTCAGTGAGAATTGTGGGTTTTTCCTTCTTTAACTGAGGGGTACCAACAATTTTGTCCACATGTGTACGTTCATGTTTATCCCACTTTTACAATAAAAGATTTTAAGTTGTTTTACTCACAGAGGACACCGAGGACGATTCGTCCAAGCAGAAGGAAAACACTCAGCAGCCCCAAACAGAGAATAACTGAATGAAAACTCCTCTGAGAACTCCTCGGACCTTAACGTAGAAATAAACCAATTATCTGCACAGCAGTAAATGACAGATAATAATGTATATTGTATTTAGAATCTCTGTCACTTCATTCTTACCTGTTTGATTCCTTGGAACGTTTTGGGTCAGCAGGTTTATCACGTTCAATATTGACATAAATTCCTCCATTGCTGGTAAGTTTGCTGATTTTTCCTCAGATTATCAGGTCTGTAGCACAGACTGCAGTGACTGTGAAAATGTGATCGTTTTCAGTTTCTTACATTCTCAGGAAGTGACAAGTTTCAGAAGTGATGGACGATCAACCGCTGAAACAGAATTGTTTGCCCTGTGGCTGTATAATGGCAGTGACGTGGAAAGATACATCCTGTGTGGTTTACAGTTCTCTAGCTGGTGTTTTAAATTAGATGTAATGTAGAACTGCTTTTTTACTGATCAGCTGCATTCACATTACATCCTCAAATGGTCCAATTCAAATGATTTTGCATTAAAGTGACTGAGATTCAGCTTTTACTGTCAGTGTGAAGAAACCAAATCAGACTTTATGTGACCTTCAGTCTCACTGGTCTGATCTCTGGCTGGCACATCTGAACGTCTCACTTCTCACAGTCTGGAAGTAAACAAGGGAGAACAGCAACAGGGTTCAATCAAGAGACAAAAATTTAAACATATTTTATTCCAACCAAACCTACATGTACTTTTTTTGACATCTGTTTTATTAGTGTTTGAACTTTGTTGTCTTCTGCAATGACAATAGAGGAATCTGAATCTGAATCTATAAAGTGCTGAATAGAGGTTGTTTCCACCATAGCAGTCTGCTAGTTAGTTAGCTAGCTAGCTGTTAGTCTGTCAACACTTTCCTTAAATTCTTCCATAGGAACGGTCACAGACTCATACACAACGTTGTCTCAGTTTAAGGTCTTTTCTGGAATGTTTGATCACATCTCAATTGTCCAGTTGCTGCAGATTTGTAGATGTTCACTTTTCCATTTAATATCTAAACACTCTAAGACTTGGTCGATATTGACATTTGGTTCAATCTATAATAGAGAGACTTTTGATGTCCATGGGAAAAAAACTAATATTTGTGTTCACTATAATCATTTCTTTACAAATTCCATAATTATTTATTATTGAAAAATCACTTATTAATAAAAAAATGACTGGAAATCACTAAAATGTCAACTAAGTAACAGCCCGAATTTAATTACAACCACCTTTTAATTAGCTGAACAATAATAAATGAACTTACTGAGAAATAATTTTGATTGTGTTCTTATATTAAGTTTAGATAATTATGAACATATTTTTTGGCAATATATCAAATTTCAGATGGAAAATAACAAACTAAATCACTTTCACTAAATTCCCCATTACAAAAACATCTCTCAAGGAAGTGTGTTAATTCCAGATCACATGACCTGCTCATATGATGTCATTTCCTCCTGAAGAAAAGACTAGAAAGACTCCAAGGCTTTTTGACTATTTAATGTAAAGTAGTCAACAGGTTTACTACAATATCTTTAGAAATAACTTTCTATTTCATTTTTACTCAGTTGTATGTATAACATTTAGAAAAATCTTTATGTAAAAATGTCATGTGATGTTTGGTTTTAGGTGGCCATGTTGATTTTAGGCCTGAAAACAGCAAAATGTCCACTGTGATACAAAAACTCCCAGAATATACATTGAACCATTTCTTTTAAAAGCAGATCCTTAATGGACTTCATTTGATTTGTCTGTTCCAAAGTCTTTTATGGATCTTTAGAGGAAATGATGTTTCCTGGGCTTTTTAAAAGGTGTGTCAGGGTTGCTTCATGTTTGTACCACTAGATGGAGCCAGTGACATTTATAATGCTTTAATGTGTGTTTGTGTTCCACAGAATATGAAAGGCTTCTTTATAAGATTATTATTAGATTATTATTAGTTATATAGTGAGTTTGGTGGATTGTGCTGATAGCTACATATTAATATTTGTTTTAGTTTACTCTTACATTGTTTTCCGTGTTTGTTTGCATGTTGTGTTTCTTATTTGTAGCTTGCATTTGATTGTCTTCATGTTTTCTTCTTATTGCAGCTCTCAGTTTCTATCTGGTTCGATTATACGTGTCTTTACTCATATTTGCTTCCATCTCTTTCATTTTTATTGTTGACATTTTAGTCAGTTTTTATTCAATAAATGATTGTTTCTATAATGAATAATTATAGAATTTATAAAGACATGATCATAATGAACATAAAAAACATTAGGTCTTTTTTATTTTAACAAAATGTATGCAAGTTATATCCAATGGACTTCAAACATCTCTGTTACAGACTGACACATTTTCAAGCTAAAACTTGATTTGTTCCTTTCACAGTTGTTGTTTTGTTGCACTACTGACACATGAAGAGGTAAAACCTACTATCCTTAAAACACACACACACATAAATATACTGGAAGAAATAAATGTTTTGTTCACTTGCTTTTTGTTTTTCTTTACTGTTTTAGTTGTCATTTTTTGAAGCAATTATTTTACAGATTTTCCCTTCAGATCTATGAAAATCACAAAAATTAAAATTAATTACATGTTTTCAGCTGCAGCCATCAGTAAAAAAAAAATCACTATTTCACACATATTTTCTGTTATTTTCACAGATTTTACAGTTTTTCAACTTTCTTTTTCAACATACTTTTTTGTGGCACTCTCAGATTTTCACAGATTTTTTTTGTTTTACACATTTTTATTTTCAGACAGATGTACATATATGCAAGTATAGATACATTACACACGTGGACAAAATTGTTGGTACCCCTCAGTTAAAGAAGGAAAAACCCACAATTCTCACTGAAATCACTTGAAACTCACAAAAGTAACAATAAATAAAAATTTATTGAAAATTAAATAATCAAAATCAGCCATCACTTTTGAATTGTTGATTAACATAATTATTTAAAAAAACAAACTAATGAAATAGGGCTGGACAAAAATGATGGTACCCATAACTTAATATTTTGTTGCACAACCTTTGAGGCAATCACTGCAATTAAACGATTTCTGTATTTGTCAATGAGCGTTCTGCAGCTGTCAACAGGTATTTGGCCCACTCCTCATGAGCAAACAGCTCCAGTTGTCTCAGGTTTGATGGGTGTCTTCTCCAAATGGCATGTTCAGCTCCTTCCACATATGTTCAATGGGATTCAGATCTGGGCTCATAGAAGGCCACTTTAGAATAGTCCAACGCTTTCTCTCAGCCATTCTTGGGTGTTTTTGGCTGTGTGTTTTGGATCGTTGTCCTGTTGGAAGACCCATGACCTGCGACTGAGACCAAGCTTTCTGACACTAGGCAGCACATTTCTCTCCAGAATGCCTTGATAGTCTTCAGATTTCATCGTACCTTGCACACTTTCAAGACACCCTGTGCCAGATGCAGCAAAGCAGCCCCAAAACATTACTGAGCCTCCTCCATGTTTCACCGTAGGGACAGTGTTCTTTCTTCGTATGCTTGGTTTTTGAGTCTATGAACATAGAGTTGATGTGCCTTACCAAAAAGCTCCAGTTTGGTCTCATCTGTCCAAAGGACATTCTCCCAGAAGCTTTGTGGCTTGTCAACATGCATTTTTGCAAATTCCAGTCTGGCTTTTTATGAGTTTTTTTCAGCAGTGGTGTCCTCCTTGGTCGTCTCCCATGAAGTCCACTTTGGCTCAAACAACGACGAATGGTGCGATCTGACACTGATGTACCTTGGCCTTGGAGTTCACCTTTAATTTCTTTGGAGGTTGCTCTGGGCTCTTTGGATACAATTCCAACGATCCGTCTCTTCAATTTGTCATCAATTTTCCTCTTGCGGCCACGTCCAGGGAGGTTGGCTACTGTCCCGTGGGTCTTGAACTTCTGAATAATATGAGCCACTGTTGTCACAGGAACTTCAAGCTGTTTAGAGATGGTCTTATAGCCTTTACCTTTAAGATGTTTGTCTATAATTTTTTTTCGGATGTCCTGGACAATTCTCTCCTTCGCTTTCTGTTGTCCATGTTCAGTGTGGTACACACCTTTTCACCAAACAGCAGGGTGACTACTTGTCTCCCTTTTAAATAGGCAGACTGACTGATTATGAGTTTGGAAACACCTGTGATGTCAATTAAATGACACACCTGAGTTAATCATGTCACTCTGGTCAAATAGTTTTCAATCTTTTATAGAGGTACCATCATTTTTGTCCAGGCCTGTTTCATTAGTTTGTTTTTTAAATAATTATGTTAATCAACAATTCAAAAGTAATGGCTGTTTTGATTATTTAATTTTCAATAATTTTTATTTATTGTTACTTTTGTGAGTTTCAAGTGATTTCAGTGAGAATTGTGGGTTTTTCCTTCTTTAACTGAGGGGTACCAACAATTTTGTCCACGTGTGTAGATAGTCAGTATATGCAAGGTTGGAAATTCAACTGGTCTTCACACAGATAGATTTACAAGTACAATGATGTACACTGACACAAACTTGTTTTTAGAATGATTTTAAAAAGAGGAAGTACCACTTTTATTTCTTCTTGGCACCTTGAGGCCCTTTCAGAACTACATCTATTTGGTCTCTAACTTTACTCTAGTGACATTTATCAGCTTTTTTGATGCAGTTTCCCCTTTAACAGTTAGTCAACACACAGTATTTGTCTTTGTAATTTATTAAAGAATAATAAAGCAGAGAAATGCAGAGTAAATATTTCAGCTGAAGAGCAAGCTCTGACACCAGAGCGTGTTCAGAGATCTGACCCACATTCAAACAAGAATGCAAATTATAATCGCATCAGTCCTTCACACACCGCAGCTTTGTTTCCTCATGAAGACGACATACGGTCTGGGTGTTATTAGACCTTGGTGTTGATGCTGGTCACAACAGAATCACACACCAGAACAAAATAGTAGAAAACATTCAGAGTCAGATCTTTTTATGTGCTCTGATTAACACACTGGTTTGTGATGGTCACAGTACAAATACAGTTCATCCAAGTACTAATGACATTTTCTACAACAATGATGTCATTTTTTTTAAAAAATTACTCAATGATCCACTTTCAGCAAATTTGTTTAGGTATTGAATTTTAAGACATGTGTGAATGACAGCAGTTCTGGAAATACTTAATATAAAAGCCTGAAGTTCTCACAGTTATTTCTCAGATATCTGACCTTCAAATACACATGATCCTCAAACAAATAATGCAGCAACATTATGTTGTTTTTCACAGATCCACTGCAGAGACGATGTACATGACAGATCATTCCAACGAGTGTTGTTGTAAAAATATCTGATAGTTGCACAGTCTTCTTCACCATGTTTTCCTCGATTGTAGGCTGGTTTGTGTTCCAGTAGCTGGCAAGTCAGTAAACAAAAGAATTATTAGACTGTTTTTTCTTTGACAAAAGAATCAGAATTGGATCAGATCGGTGTCTGATGTGTGAATAGCCTTCTTCTATGATGATAACATGTCAGATATGATGTGAATGGTTCAGTTGGTGAGCGGTTTGTGATTCCATGTGGATGTAAATATCGATGCTATGCTAAAGTGAAGCCTTACTTCAGAATCAGAGGAGTTCCAATCCACCCACATCCAGGTCCCTTCTGTTTGGATGTCATTCAACCCCAATCCAAGTTGGTTTGTTGGTGACGTAGAGAGAAACGTCTGTTCAACATGAAGAAATTACATTTTAGCTCTTAAACCACAATACAGTATGAGCATTTACCAGTTTTCTATGAACACATCATAATACAACTGCTCTAATTAAAACTAACAATTAAAAAAAAGCTGCAAGCAATGATAAGGGGACCAATCAGCTAGACAGGGTCTAATTGCCATGACAACTGAACATATTAAAGTGTTCATGTAAACATTGGTAGAAAGAATGCAATTCCTTGTGTGTTGTGGTCTTGTTGTAAGGTTGGAGTTGCTTTGATGGATGAACAAAGTTTTACAAATCAAAAATCGAGGCCAGCTTTTGTCAGGCTTGGACTAAAGATCAGCAGGACCAATGGTGGTGAAGATGGAAAAGAACTGTGGACGGTCAAAAACTGTCAATAGGGCGGATAACGGAATATTGCAGAAACTGATCTATTAAACAGTTCAACGCCTCAGGAAGGGGAGGCAGGACTTGGACAGACTATGTAGCTGAGGAGGAGAACTGCAGACTGAGGACACTGTCAAGAAGTGGAAGTTGAATGGAAATGCTCTTTCAACCACGTTAACACGTATTCTGCTGAGGAGGCAGTGAATGAAGACTTGGGGGAAGCTCATATCCATGGTAGAGGTCACTGTGGTGGTCAAGAAAGTCAATCAGTGGCAAAGCACTCGGTGTGGATGAGATTCATTCAAGACTGAGGGACTCTGGACATTGTCGGGACTGTCTTTACTGACATGCCTCTTCAGTGGTCAGCTGGGACAGTCAGTGTGGAGTGGCAGTTGGAGGGTGGTGGTTCTTATTTAAAAAATGAGAAGTGCTTCAATTACTTTGCTATCACACGTCCTCCCTGTGAAAGTTTACTCCAGAGTGCCAGAAAGGGAGGCTCAACTGATCATCTAAGTTTCAGATTCAGGATGTGATCCGGCCCTTCCATGGATGGATTATTGGACGGACGGACGGATGGATGGACAACTGAATATCTATGCAGAAAATGTCTGTTGTTAGTTGTTTAAAGGTTTCTAATCTTTAAATGTGGGCTTATTAAAGACACACAGTTAAAGTCTACAATGTCTGAATTAAAACACACTGGAAGAGAACACAGCTATTTCCTTTTAGTCTTGAAAAACTGGGCAAAGTAATATACACCGAGGATGAAGACTGAAATACATTTCCATGTTATTGAAAACATGCTAAAACAAATTCTCTACCTGTTCTTCATCACTGTTTATCACCACCAGATCTGCTCCTTTTCTTCTGCAGTCCTCCCTGCTTTTGGTCCAGGAATCAGACTCTTGAGAGAGGTGATAACAGGAACAGCTGAACATCTTCCATCCTGCAGGACACGTTTTCTCTGGAAGAAATATCAAACGATGCTCATTACTGACCAATATGTGGATGTATTTATGAAGTTATTTTAGCACAAGTCAATGTTTTCAGCAGTTACCCCTAAAGGCCCCTACAACAATGTCTAAGTTAGACTTGGATCTAAACAGTAACTTTTCTTCAGTCCATGCAGTGATTTTATTTGCTAGAAGACATATTATGGGTGAAATAAGAAGTCTACATCATGACTGAAGATTTCTATCTTGAAACTACAGAGTAATGATGACAGTCTTAAAACACGGCTTCAGACTTCCGCTATTTCCAACCCAACCCATGAACCCAGTCCTGTTCTACAGGAAACAGCTGTGTAGAATTGCACATACACATGTGGACAAAATTGTTGATACCCCTCGATTAATGAAAGAAAAACTCACAGTGGTCACAGAAATAATTTGAATCTGACACAAATAATAAAATACAAAATTCTATATAAATTAACCAATGAAAATCAGACATTGCTTTTGAACCGTGATTTAACAAAATTATTTTAAAAAATAAACTCATTGAACAGACCTGAAAAAAATGATGGTTCCCTAACCTTAATATTTTGTTGCACACCTTTTGAGGCAATCACTGCAATCAAACGATTTCTGTACCTGTCAATGTCCACGTGTGTAGATTATTTTAGGGCAGTAAGAGGTTAAATTCATTTAATGAAAGATTGCAGAGCATGCAGAGATGCAAGTTTTTTGGGGTTTAATCAATGATGAGAGAGGCACTTTATCTTATTTGATCATTTCTTATTTTTGATTCTTCTACTCATTTTGTGGTCATCTCATGACTGGAGAGTAACAGGTAGACATTTCTATCTTCTATCAGGCAGAGAAGGACTCACTCTGTTTGGACAAAGTCTGAAGTCTGTCCCGTTCTTTGGTCATTTCAGTGAGGCTGGCATTCAGTCGGTCTCTCTCTTCTGTCATGGAGGAAAGTTGATCATTGCTGGCCTGCAGACACTCAGTCAGGTTTTGTTTGATGGAGGATAAATCTGCAGCCAAATCACGGTCTGAAATATCACGGTACATGTTTTGAGGGCATGAATGACCAGGACATAAATATGATCTGATTTCACTACAAACCATACACAAACTTGATAAATCTTATTGCTAATTTAATTTATTTCCATAAAATCCATCTTAGCTCCTCTGTTATTATTAATGATTGATAAAAATGAAACCAGTTTTAATGTTGAGAATGCAGCTTAGAAATACCTGAACTCCGAGGTTGAAGTGTAACTGTGTTCTAACTGTAGTTTTACAGCATCACTGGGTTAAACTAGTGCAGCTGTTATTAGCAAAAAGAGAAGTCCAAAAACTGTTGCAGCATCTTGTCAAGAAATTTTCCCTGTACTTCTACTTTCCAAAAATGATTTAGTTAATTTTACTTTTGTAGTAAAAAATAGGACTTATTGATGTGTCTCCATGCACGACGTCGTTTTCCTGTGAACAGGGAACAACTGCTGTCATGTTCTCAGTGTCTTAAAATGATTTCTGTTTGAATCGTTGTAATTTGTGCTTGTTTGGTTTGTCAGATCTGATTCTGGATTTCAATCAAAATGCTGCACCAAAAGTTTTACTCTGCACATATTTAGGGGGGTGAGTGTTATAAAGTTAAAGGGGAACTTCGTTTTTTTTCAACCTGGAGTCTGTTTTCATATGTAATTTCATACATGTGAGTGATGGAGAAATGAATTTTCGACATAGCTCCAGTATTTAGCCAGGCAGGCAGCTTAGCAGCTCAGCTAGCAGCTCAGCTAGCGAAAAGTATGGGGCAGCTGGCCCCCCCGCGTCAAAGTCCGCCCTAACGTGCTTTTTTCCCCACACAGACCAGCTCGGATGGTCTCAACGAGTGTCCCACAACATACTAGAGATGAGAAGTGAACGAAAACCTCCACATTACCTGGCGATCGCTCTTTGTTGTGGTCTGTATCCAAATCTCAGGACGCTAGGAAGCAAATCTCGTTCTGAAATCGTGCGACAGCTCGTGCCAAAACTGCGATTTCAGAACAAGATTTGCTTCCTAGCGTCCTGAGATTTGGATACAGATGACAACAAATAGCGATCACCAGGTAATGTGGAGGTTTTCGTCCACTTCTCATCTCTAGTATGTCATGGGACACTCGTTGAGACTATCTGAGCCGGTCAGTGTGGGAAAAAAGCATGTTAGGGCGGACTTTGACGTGGGGGGAGGGGGGGAAAGTTGCCCCATACTTTTCACTAGCTGAGCTGCTAAGCTGCCTGCCTGGCTAAATACTGGAGCTATGTCGAAAATTCATTTCTCCATCACTCACATGTATGAAATGACATGAAAACAGACCCCAGGTTGAAAAAAAACGAAGTTCCCCTTTAACTCATTAGAACCAGACTCACAGAGGACACCGAGGACGATTCGTCCAACCAGCAGGAAAACACTCAGCAGCTCATACATAACATGCACATGCATAACACATGCCTGTGCTCAGCGCAAGGCAATTTTTCATTAAAGATTTAGGATAAAGATGGAAGGATTTTGCCTTTTCCAGACCCCTGAATCTATGAACTTTATAATCTAAGTGGAGAGTAACAGGTAGACGTTTGTATCTTCTATCAGGCAGGGAAGGACTCACTCTGTTTGGACAAAGTCTGAAGTCTGTCCCGTTCTTTGGTCATTTCAGTGAGGCTGGCATTCAGTCGGTCTCTCTCGTCTGTCATGGAGGAAAGTTGATCACTGCTGGCCTGCAGACGCTCAGTCAGGTTTTGTTTGATGGAGGATAAATCTGCAGCCGAGTCACGGTCTGAAATATCAAGGTACATGTTTCAGAAACACCAAAGTCCTGATGCTTTACTACTAATCCTGTCTCTCAACTTCAGTCCTAAATCAATTTATTCTCACGTTTTGTGGAACTAAGCTCAATTAATCTGATTTCTGTAGAGAACAAAAACAAAATTTGACTTATTCTACTGTTCTGACCCGAGTTCCTTCCATAAAATCAATCTTAGCTGCTCTAGTATTATTCAAGACTGACATGAATTAAATGAATTTAAATGAGGTGGGGGACTTGAACCCAAGGCTGACTTTACAGAAGAAGTTAAAAGTATCTGAACCCAAGTGCAGCTGTTCTAAAACTGTAGTTTTACAGCATCATAGCGCAAACTAGCTCAGCTGTAATGAGTAAAAAGAGAAGTCCGCCTATCATATCGCGCCTTATATTGAAAAAAATGACCTAAAACCTGCATCTGAAGCAGTACTTTTTATTCCTGTGGCAAAAATAGACAGTCACAGGCAAGGTAGTCGTCCTTCAGAGCAGAATAAGGTTCCTGAAAATCACACATTTACACACGTGGACAAAATTGTTGGTACCCCTCAGTTAAAGAAGGAAAAACCCACAATTCTCACTGAAATCACTTGAAACTCACAAAAGTAACAATAAATAAAAATTTATTGAAAATTAAATAATCAAAATCAGCCATCACTTTTGAATTGTTGATTAACATAATTATTTTAAAAAACAAACTAATGAAATAGGGCTGGACAAAAATGATGGTACCCATAACTTAATATTTTGTTGCACAACCTTTTGAGGCAATCACTGCAATTAAACATTTCTGTATTTGTCAATGAGCGTTCTGCAGCTGTCAACAGGTATTTTGGCCCACTCCTCATGAGCAAACAGCTCCAGTTGTCTCAGGTTTGATGGGTGTCTTCTCCAAATGGCATGTTTCAGCTCCTTCCACATATGTTCAATGGGATTCAGATCTGGGCTCATAGAAGGCCACTTTAGAATAGTCCAACGCTTTCCTCTCAGCCATTCTTGGGTGTTTTTGGCTGTGTGTTTTGGATCGTTGTCCTGTTGGAAGACCCATGACCTGCGACTGAGACCAAGCTTTCTGACACCAGGCAGCACATTTCTCTCCAGAATGCCTTGATAGTCTTCAGATTTCATCGTACTTTGCACACTTTCAAGACACCCTGTGCCAGATGCAGCAAAGCAGCCCCAAAACATTACTGAGCCTCCTCCATGTTTCACCGTAGGGACAGTGTTCTTTTCTTCGTATGCTTGGTTTTTGAGTCTATGAACATAGAGTTGATGTGCCTTACCAAAAAGCTCCAGTTTGGTCTCATCTGTCCAAAGGACATTCTCCCAGAAGCTTTGTGGCTTGTCAACATGCATTTTTGCAAATTCCAGTCTGGCTTTTTTATGAGTTTTTTTCAGCAGTGGTGTCCTCCTTGGTCGTCTCCCATGAAGTCCACTTTGGCTCAAACAACGACGAATGGTGCGATCTGACACTGATGTACCTTGGCCTTGGAGTTCACCTTTAATTTCTTTGGAGGTTGCTCTGGGCTCTTTGGATACAATTCCAACGATCCGTCTCTTCAATTTGTCATCAATTTTCCTCTTGCGGCCACGTCCAGGGAGGTTGGCTACTGTCCCGTGGGTCTTGAACTTCTGAATAATATGAGCCACTGTTGTCACAGGAACTTCAAGCTGTTTAGAGATGGTCTTATAGCCTTTACCTTTAAGATGTTTGTCTATCATTTTTTTTCGGATGTCCTGGGACAATTCTCTCCTTCGCTTTCTGTTGTCCATGTTCAGTGTGGTACACACTTTTCACCAAACAGCAGGGTGACTACTTGTCTCCCTTTAAATAGGCAGACTGACTGACTATGAGTTTGGAAACACCTGTGATGTCAATTAAATGACACACCTGAGTTAATCATGTCACTCTGGTCAAATAGTTTTCAATCTTTTATAGAGGTACCATCATTTTTGTCCAGGCCTGTTTCATTAGTTTGTTTTTTTTAAATAATTATGTTAATCAACAATTCAAAAGTGATGGCTGTTTTTGATTATTTAATTTTCAATACATTTTTATTTATTGTTACTTTTGTGATTTTCAAGTGATTTCAGTGAGAATTGTGGGTTTTTCCTTCTTTAACTGAGGGGTACCAACAATTTTGTCCACATGTGTACGTTCATGTTTATCCCACTTTTACAATAAAAGATTTTAAGTTGTTTTACTCACAGAGGACACCGAGGACGATTCGTCCAAGCAGAAGGAAAACACTCAGCAGCCCCAAACAGAGAATAACTGAATGAAAACTCCTCTGAGAACTCCTCGGACCTTAACGTAGAAATAAACCAATTATCTGCACAGCAGTAAATGACAGATAATAATGTATATTCTATTTAGAATCTCTGTCACTTCATTCTTACCTGTTTGATTCCTGGAACGTTTTGGGTCAGCAGGTTTATCACGTTCAATATTGACATAAATTTCCTCCATTGCTGGTAAGTTTGCTGATTTTTCCTCAGATTATCAGGTCTGTAGCACAGACTGCAGTGAGTGTGAAATGTGATCGTTTTCAGTTTCTTACATTCTCAGGAAGTGACAAGTTTCAGAAGTGATGGACGATCAACCGCTGAAACAGAATTGTTTGCCCTGTGGCTGTATAATGGCAGTGACGTGGAAAGATACATCCTGTGTGGTTTACAGTTCTCTAGCTGGTGTTTTAAATTAGATGCAATGTAGAACTGCTTTTTTACTGATCAGCTGCATTCACATTACATCCTCAAATGGTCCAATTCAAATGATTTTGCATTAAAGTGACTGAGATTCAGCTTTTACTGTCAGTGTGAAGAAACCAAATCAGACTTTATGTGACCTTCAGTCTCACTGGTCTGATCTCTGGCTGGCACATCTGAACGTCTCACTTCTCACAGGTCTGGAAGTAAACAAGGAGAACAGCAACAGGGTTCAATCAAGAGACAAAAATTTAAACATATTTTATTCCAACCAAACCTACATGTACTTTTTTTGACATCTGTTTTATTAGTGTTTGAACTTTGTTGTCTTCTGCAATGACAATAGAGGAATCTGAATCTGAATCTATAAAGTGCTGAATAGAGGTTGTTTCCACCATAGCAGTCTGCTAGTTAGTTAGCTAGCTAGCTGTTAGTCGTCAACACTTTCCTTAAATTCTTCCATAGGAACGGTCACAGACTCATACACAACGTTGTCTCAGTTTAAGGTCTTTTCTGGAATGTTTGATCACATCTCAATTGTCCAGTTGCTGCAGATTTGTAGATGTTCACTTTTCCATTTAATATCTAAACACTCTAAGACTTGGTCGATATTGCATTGTAAAAAAATATCCGAGCACCTTGTATAGTAGCTACAAGTGTGACGTTTCTGAAAATCAAACAGTTTGGCAATCGGTTCAAAATTCGGCGAATAATTCCACTTTTAGATTCAGCAGTACCTCTCTCCTCCATAGATTTCTATGCACCGCTGCCTCGGCTGGCCCCGGTCCAAGATGGCGGCGCTGCAGGCACATCGCTCGAGTGGGCAGCCGCAGTCAATGAGGCGTCTCCGTATATATGTCTATGGTGGACACCTGTTACTCAAACATGCCCGACCAATGGAGAAGCATCCGCCCACTGTGGGATGTTTGTGTCAAAATGATTCAATCGCAAAAACAGGCTTCAAAACTTTTTCACTTCGATCGGAAAAAAAGGCGTTTGAATGCCAAAACAAAGTCGAAACACTCCGAACACTTTTTTTTTTGCTTTGATTAAATTTTTTTTTGATTGAAGTTATATCTTTTGTGATTGAGTAATAAAGAAACAAACGTCCTACTCATTTTATGGCTCAAATCCAAAAATATGACTTCAATCAGAAAATATATTTTCAGTCAAATAAAAACTGAATTCAATAATGAAAAAATTTCAAAGAAAAAACGTGTTCGAATGCATTTGTTTTTTAGTCTCAAATATTTTTCTGTTGGGAAAACGTTTTTTTCTTTGAATTTTTTATTATTATTATTGAAGTGACCTTTTTTTATTGAAAACATTTTTTGAGGTTGGGGCTGCTTTTGTTTTTATTGAGTAATAAAGAAACAAATGTCCTACCCATAATATGGCTCAAATCCAAAAATATGACTTCAATCAAAAAATGTATTTTCAACAACAACAAAAAAAAATTCTATCAAAGAAAAAAACATGTTTATATGCAATTTTTTTTGGGTCTCAATTTTTTTTTTTGCATTTGAACAAGTTTTTTCTTTGATTGAAAACATTTTTTTGATTGAAGTGAAGTTTTTTCTGATTAAAAACATGTTTTGCGATTGGAGCAACTTTTTTTCGATTGAAAAATAAAGAAACAAATTTACCTTCATAGTTTCCCCTTTAACAGTTAGTCAACACCAACCCGGTCTCACGGGGATTCGTGAAACTGTGACGTAAGTTTTTGTTTCGGTTTCGTGCGCACCAACACGATTTCGTCATGTTTTTCGTGCAGCTCACCACGAACGAAACCCGCTGTGGTAATCACATCTGAAAGTGGTTTATACCGGCGGATTCATGAGGATCTAAGCTGTCCATCGGTGTTTGCGGCCGCAAACACCGATGGACAGCTTAGATCCTCATGAATCCGACGAATCTAAGCTCTCCATTGGCGTTTGCGGCCGCGGCGGCCGCAAACGCCGATGGACAGATTAGATCGTCATGAATCCGACGAATTCGCATAGGAATGTAAAGAATGTCCGGCGGCTGCGGTGGCGGATGCGGTGGCGGCCGCAAACGCCGATGGACAGCTTAGATCGTCATGAATCCGCCGGTATAAACCACTTTCAGATGTGATTACCACAGCGGGTTTCGTTCGTGGTGAGCTGCACGAAAAACATGACGAAATCGTGTTGGTGCGCACGAAACCGAAACAAAAACTTACGTCACAGTTTCACGAATCCCCGTGAGACCGGGTTGTCAACACACAGTATTTGTCTTTGTAATTTATTAAAGAATAATAAAGCAGAGAAATGCAGAGTAAATATTTCAGCTGAAGAGCAGAGCTCTGACACCAGAGTCGTGTTCAGAGATCTGACCCACATTCAAACAAGAAATGCAAACTTATAATAGCATCAGTCCTTCACACACCGCAGCTTTGATTCTTCATGAAGACGACACACGTTCTGGGTGTTATTAGACCTTGGTGTTGATGCTGGTCACAACAGAATCACACACCAGAACAAAATAGTAGAAAACATTCACAGTCAGATCTATTATGTGCTCTGATTAACACACTGGTTTGTGATGGTCACAGTACAAATACAGTTCATCCAAGTACTAATGACATTTTTCTACAACAATGATATATATATTTTTTTAAAAATACTCAATGATCCACTTTCAGCAAATTTCTTGAGGTATTGAATTTTAAGGCTGTGTGTGAATGACAGCAGTTCTGGAAATACTTAATATAAATGCCTGAAGTTCTCACAGTTATTTCTTTAGATATCTGACCTTCAAATACACATGATCCTCAAACAAATAATGCAGCAACATTATGGTTGTTTTTCACAGATCCACTGCAGAGACATTGTACATGGAAGATCATTCCAAAGAGTGTTGGGAGGAGTTTTGAGTTGAGCACAGTCTTCTTTATCATGTATTCCTCCTTTATTGTTCGGCTCGTTTTTGTCCCAGTAGCTGGCAAGTCAGTAAACAAAAGAATTATTAGACTGTTTTTCTTTGACAAAGGAATCAGAATTGGATCAGATCGGTGTCTGATGTGTGAATAGCCTTCTTCTATGATAACATGTAGATATGATGTGAATGGTTCAGCTGGTGAGCGGTTTGTGATTCCATGTGGATGTTAATATCGATGCTATGCTAAAGTGAAGACTTACCTCAGAGTCAGAGGAGTTCCATCCACCCACATCCAGGTCCCTTCTGTTTGGATGTCATTCAACCCAATCCAAGTTGAGTTGTTGGTGAACATAGAGAGAAACGTCTGTTCAACATGAAGAAAATTACATTTTAGCTCTTAACCACAATACAACATGAGCAGTTTACCAGTTTTCTATGAACACATCATAATACAACTGCTCTAATTAAAACTAACAATTCAAAAAAAGCTGCAAGCAATGATAAGGGGACCAATCAGCTAAACAGGGTCTAATTGCTATGACAACTGAACATATTAAAAGTGTTCATGTAAACATTGGTAGAAATAATGCAATTCCTTGTTGGAGTGTTGTTGTGGTCTTGTTGTAAGGTTGGAGTTTCTTTGATGGATGAACAAAGTTTTACAAATCTAAATTCGAGGCCAGCTTTTGTCAGGCTTGGACTAAAGATCAGCAGGGCCAATGGTGGTGAAGATGGGAAAGAACTGTGGACAGTCAAAAAACTGTCAATAGGGGGGATAACGGAATATTGCAGAAACTGATCTATTAAACCGTTCAACGCCTCAGGAAGGGGAGGCAGGACTTGGACAGACTATGTAGCTGAGGAGGAGAACTGCAGACTGAGGACACTGTCAAGAAGTGGAAGTTGAATGGAAACACTCTTTCAACCACGTTAACACGTATTCTGCTGAGGAGGCAGTGAATGAAGACTTGGGGGAAGCTCATATCCATGGTAGAGGTCACTGTGGTAGCCAAGAAAGTCATCAGTGGGAAAGCACTCGGTGTGGATGAGATTCATTCAAGATTCTGAGGACTCTGGACATTGTTAGACTGTCTTTACTGACATGCCTCTTCAGTGGTCATCTGTGACAGTCAATGTGGAGTGGCAGTTGGAGGGTGGTGATTTCATCTGTCCATCCTTTTTTTTAAAATTTTATTTTAATTTTATTTTAATTATTTAGCTTTACAATATACAGTGATAATAAAATCAGGCAATAGCAATAGCATTAGATAATATTAATAAAAGAGAACAAAAAATAACGCTGAAGAATAAAAAGTAAACTGAAAAGAGAGAGAGAAAAAAGAAAGAAAAAAAAGAAAGAAGGGGAAATATATGTATACATACATACATCACATATATACATGCCAGGGGGGGTTGGACACATCACATATGGTTATGTACTAGGGGTGCAAACAGTTGATTGTTAATCAGGCATTTACCAGACATTGTTTGATCAAAAATTGCAATTAATTCAAAAAGGAGTTCAGCTTCTCAACAAAAAATTGCCTCTTATTAATTGATGGATCATCGGTTGATAAGATGAATGTACACTTATAATATGTACACCTTTATCCATACATATCTGCACAAATACAGACCACATACTAATATGTACCTCTGCATACACACACACATATATAGAAACACACCAGTTCCTCGAAATCTACAAGTACATATAGACACAAACACAGGATGAAATGCATTAAGTTGTTATTTTAAGGAAATTACAGGCTGCTTGATAGGTTTTCACAGCTTTAGAATTAGACGCATATTTTATCAAATTAAGGTACAGAGAGATTTCATTTTTCAAAATATTGTCCATGTGGTTTTGCTTTTGACCATTTAGTTTTATGTATATGGTATTTTGCCAGCATAATTAGAGTTTGAACCAAAAAGGAGAAGTTTCGGGGCAGATCTGGTTTATCAAAATAAAATATGATGTCCCTCTCTTGGAGGCTGATCAGATATCCAGTTTTATCATAGATGAACTGCTGTATATGGGACCATAACTTCCTACTGTATGAACAGTTATAAAACAGATGAGAAATAGTTTCTATTTCAGTCTGACAGAAGTCACATTTGTAGTCTATATCCAATTTGAATCTTTCTAATGTTTTCTTAACAGGGTATACGTAACTAACCTGGTTTTCTTGGTTTCTTCTATTCATTAATATTGATTTCTCCTCCTTCGATGAAAGCTCGTCCTCCTACAAAGTAAGCTTTTTTGTTTGCCTCACTTGCACTTTTCACATAGGGCCACAGTTTCATTCGTCTCTCTCGGTCACCTTTGGATAGATCCACCTTGAACTGCAGGCCGTGTTGTTCCATGTAGGGCGATGTCTTCGCTGCTTCCCAGACAGCATCTCTGCAGTTTTGATGTACAAAGTGCATGATTATTGTGCGCGGTCTGGACCCATCGTCTGAGGCGACCCGTTTCCCCACGCGGTGCGCACGGTCAATATCACGTTCGAGCCACTCTTTCATTCCAGGTACCAAGGACTGGCAAATGTTTGTGACTTTCTCTCGTACGTTCTCCTCCCGGGTGAACTCGGGCACTCCATCCAGCCTCAGATTGCATCGCCGCATACGGGTTTCAGCAGCATCCATCCTTCTATAAATGCCTGTGCTGGACCGCTCCACCTGAGTGACTCTCTGCTCCGTCGAGGTCACCCGCTTGGTAACATCCTTTAAATCTGCTGACACACGCTCAAACTTGCTCTCCAACACCATGATTCTGCTCTCAATAGAGTCCGCTCTGCTATTTATTAGCGTTTTGAGATTTTCAAATTGGGCAAGCAAGGCTGAGTCTCCTTCAGTTTCCATGGCTTTCTTTTTTGTTGCTGGAGATTTCATTGGTGTAGTCGGCAAAGGTGGAAACTCGTTCTCAAAGCTATCTACATAATCATGACCAGCTGCGCCAAGCGACCGTACAGCTTGGCTCATGCTCCCGTGTCTTTTAGTGCCACCCCGTGTCATATTAACTCTTTGCCCGCGTGGATACATTTAGAGGCAATGTTCACTGATGAAAAGCAGTAATAAAGTTTCCTTTGTTACTTTACACGGGCTTTGGTGCACAGCGTCTTCACTGGCTCTCACTCACGCCGCCATCTTGCTTCTTCCCCACCAGGAGAGCTCCATCCTGTTGTCCATCCTCTATACACTGCTTTATCCTCACAAGGGTCGTGGGGGTGCTTGAGCCTATCCCAGCTGACTCGCGTGAAGGCAGGGTACACCCTGGACATGTCGCCAGTCTGTCACAGGGCTACATATACAGACACACAATCACTCTCACATTCACACCTACGGGCAATTTAGAGTTATCAATTAACCTCAGCATGTTTTTGGACTGTGGGAGGAAGGCGGAGTACCCGGAGAAAACCCACACATGCACAGGAAGAACATGCAAACTCCATGCAGAAAGATCCCGGGAAAGCCAGGACTCGAACCAGGGATCTTCTTGCTGCAAGGCGAAAAATGCTAACCACTACGTCACTGTGCAGCGCCAGGGTGGTGATTCCTGTCTTAAACAATGGAAAGTGCTCCGATTACTTTGCTATCACACTTCCTCCTTGGGAAAATTTACTTCAGGCTGCCAGAAATGGAGGCTCAGCCGATCGTCAAACTTCAGATTCAGGATTGAATCTGACCCTGCAATGGATGGATGGATGGATGGATGGACAATGAATGTCTATGCAGCTTCTCTGGTTTTAAATACTATCTAGAGTTTAACTGAATTCTGTGCTGCAGAAAGTCACAGAAAATGTCTGTTGTTGGTTGTTAAAGGTTTCTAATTTTTAAATATGGGCTTATTAAAGACACACAGTTTAAGTCTACAATGTCTGAATTAAAACACACTGGAAGAGAACACAGTTATTTCCTTTTAGTCTTGAAAACTGGGCAAAGTAATGTACACTGAGGATGAAGACTGAAATACATTTCCATGTTATTGAAAACTTGCTAAAACAAATTCTGTACCTGTTCTTCATCGCTGTTTATCACCACCAGATCTGCTCCTCTGCTTCTGCAGTCCTCCCTGCCTTTGGTCCAGGAATCAGACTCATTTGAGAGGAGATAACAGGAACAACTGAACATCTTCCATCCTGCAGGACACGTTTTCTCTGGAAGAAATATCAAACGATGCTCATTACTTATCAATATGTGGATGTATTTATGAAGTTATTTTAGCACAAGTCAATGTTTTCAGCAGATACCCCTAAAGGCCCCTACAACAATGTCTAAGTTAGACTTGGATCTAAACAGTAATTTGTCTTCAGTCCATGCAGTGTTTGCATTTGCTAGAAGACATATTATGAGTGAAATGAGAAGTCAACATCATGACTGAAGATTTCTACTTTGAAACTACAGAGTAATGATGACAATGTCAAAAACACGGCTTCAGACTTCTGGTATTTCATGCGTGACCAACCCATGAACCCAGTCCTGTTCTACAGGAAGCGGCTGTGTAGAGTTACACCTCGGTTATTTTAAGGAAGCAAGAGGTTAAATTCATTTAATGAAAGATTGCAGAGCATGCAGAGATGAGTTTTTTTGGGGATTAATCAATGATGAGAGAGGAACTTGAAGGTTTGTATCTTATTTGCTAATTTCTTATTTTTGATTTTTCTCCTCTTTTCGTGGTCATCTCATTACTAGAGAGTAACAGGTAGACATTTCTATCTTCTATCAGGCAGGGAAGGACTCACTCTGTTTGGACAAAGTCTGAAGTCTGTCCCGTTCTTTGGTCATTTCAGTGAGGCTGGCATTCAGTCGGTCTCTCTCTTCTGTCATGGAGGAAAGTTGATCATTGCTGGCCTGCAGACGTTCAGTCAGGTTTTGTTTGATGGAGGATAAATCTGCAGCCGAGTCACGGTCTGAAATATCAAGGTACATGTTTCAGAAACACCAAAGTCCTGATGCTTTACTACTAATCCTGTCTCTGTTTTAGTCCTTAATCAAATTATTCTTACATTTTGTGGAACTAAGCTCAGTGAATCTGATTTCTGTAGAGAACAAAAACAAAACTTGACTCATTCTACTGTTTTGACCTGAATGACTTCGATAAAATCAATCTTAGCTGCTCTAGCATTGTTCAAGACTGACATGAATTAAATCACTTTAAATGAGGTGGGGGACTTGAACCCAAGGCTGACTTTACAGAATAAGTTAAAAGTACCTAAACCCAAGTGCAACTGTGTTAAAGCTGTAGTTTTACAGCATCATAGTGCAAACTAGCTCAGCTGTAATGAGTAAAAAGAGAAGTCCGCCTATCATATAGCACCTTATATTGGGAAAAAAATGACCTAAAATCTGCATCTGAATCAGTACTTTTTATTCCTGTGGCGAAAATAAAAGAAGTAATTCAGAAGACAGTCGTCCATCAGAGCAGAATAAGGTTCCTGAAAATCACACATTTACGTTCATGTTTAACCAGTTTTTACAATAAAGAGATTTAAAGCTGTTTTACTCACAGAGGACACCGAGGACGATGAGTCCAACCAGTAGGAAAACACTCAGCAGCCCCAAACAGAGAATAACTGAATGAAAACTCCTCTGAGAACTCCTCGGACCTTAACGCAGAAATAAACCAATTATCTGTACAGCAGTAAATGACAGATAATAATGTATATTCTATTTAGAATCTCTGTCACTTCATTCTTACCTGTTTGATTCCTGGAACGTTTTGGGTCGGCAGGTTTGGGAGGTTTCATGTCGACATAAATTTCCTCCATTGCTCATAAGGTGGAGGATTTTTCCTCAGATTATCAGGTCTGTAGCACAGACTGCAGTGAATGTGAAATGTGATCGTTTTCAGTTTCTTACATTCTCAGGAAGTGACAAGTTTCAGAAGTGATGGACGATCAACCACTGAAACAGAATTGTTTGCCCTGTGGCTGTATAATGGCAGTGACGTGGAAAGATACATCCTGTGTGGTTTACAGTTCTCTACCTGGTGTTTTAAATTAGATGAAATGTAGAACTGCTTTTTTACTGATCAGCTGCATTCACATTAAATCCTCAAATGGTCAAATTCCAATGGTTTCACATTAAAGTAACTGAGATGTAATTTTTACTGTAAGTGTGAAGAAACCAAATCAGACTTTACGTGACCTTCAGTCTCACTGGTCTGATCTCTGGCTGGCACATCTGAACGTCTCACTTCTCACAGGTCTGGAAGTAAACAAGGAGAACAGCAACAGGGTTCAATCAAGAGACAAAAATTTAAACATCTTTTATTCCAATCAAACCTCCATGTACTTTTTTTGACATCTGTTTTATTAGTGTTTGACCTTCATTGTCTTCTGCAATGACAATAGAGGAATCTGAATCTGAATGTCTAAAGTGCTGAATAGAGGTTGTTTCCACCATAACAGTCTGCTAGTTAGTTAGCTAGCTAGCTGTTAGTCTGTCAACACTTTCCTTAAAGTCTTCCATAGGAACGGTCACAGACTCATACACAACGTTACCTCATTTTAAGGTCTTTTCTGGAATATTTGATCACATCTCAATTGTCCAGTTGCTGCAGAATTGTAGATGTTCACTTTTCCATTTAATGTCTAAACACTCTAAGACTTGGTCGATTTTGACATTTGGTTCAATCTATAATAGAGAGACTTTTGATGTCCATGGGAAAAAAACTAATATTTGTGTTCACTATAATCATGTCTTTACAAATTCCATAATTATTTATTATGGAAAAATCACTCATTAATAAAAAATGACTGGAAATCACTAAAATGTGAACTAAGTAACAGCCCGAATTTAATTACAACCACCTTCTAATTAGCTGAACAATAATAAAATGAACTTACTGAGAAATAATTTTGATTGTGTTCAATATCACACTGACCATGCACTTTTATTCTTTTTAACTGTTTTAACTTATCCTTTTTTGTGATTTTTATTACATGTATCTTGCACTGATGGAGATGCTCTAAATCTCATTGTACTTGTGTATAGTCACAATAAAAGGCATTCTATTCTATTCTATTCTATTCTATTCTATTATATTATATTATATTATATTATATTAAGTTTAGATAATTATGACATATTTGTTGGCAATATATCAAATTTCAGATGGAAAAAAACAAATTAAATCAGTTTCCACTAATTTCCCCATTACAAAAACATCTCTCAAGGAAGTGTGTTAATTCCAGATCACATGACCTGCTCCATATGATGTCATTTCCTCCTGAAGAAAAGACTAGAAAGACTCCGAGGCTTTTTGACTTATTTAATGTAAAGTAGTCAACAGGTTTACTACAATATCTTTAAAAATAACTTTCTATTTCAATTTTACTGAATTGTATGTATCATATTTAGAAAAATCTTGATGTAAAAATGCTATGTGATGTTTGGTTTTAGGTGGCCATGTTGATTTTAGGCCTGAAAACAGCAAAAATGTCCACTGTGATACAAAAACTCCCAGAATTATACATTGAACCATTTCTTTTAAAAGCAGATCCTTAATGGACTTCATTTGTTTTGTCTGTTCCAAAGTGTTTTATGGATCTTTAGAGGAAATGATGTTTCCTGGGCTTTTTAAAAGGTGTGTCAGGGTTGCTTCATGTTTGTACCACTAGATGGAGCCAGTGATATTTGTAATGCTTTAATGTGTGTTTGTGTTCCACAGAATATGAAAGGCTTCTTTATAAGATTATTATTAGATTATTATTAGTTATATAGTGAGTTTGGTGGATTGTGCTGATAGCTACATATTAATATTTGTTTAGTTTATTCTTTACATTGTTTTCTGTGTTTGTTTGCATGTGTGTTTCTTTATTTGTAGCTTGCATTTGATTTGTCTTCATGTTTTCTTCTTATTGCAGCTCTCAGTTCTATCTGGTTCGATGATTCGTGTCTTTATTCATATTTGCTTCCATCTCTTTCATTTTTCCTCTCTTTGTGTTTGATAGATGTTTGTGTTTTTCTACTTTCATCTGTGTGTGTGTGTGTGTGTATGTGTGTGTGTGTGTGTGCACGTACAGGTGTACTTTGTGGCCCTTATGGACCCTTGACATGATTAGGGGTCCAGCAGGAGCCTCGGAGCAGAGAGCAACAGCACCGAGGAGCTGATGGAGTCCCGAGTCTGGGGGCCGCTTTCTATTGTCCCCGGTAATTGGATTTGGTCTGGGAGGAGAGATGGCTGCCAGCGAGAGGCAGCGGTCATTAGGTGTGAATGAGACACGCACACACACACACAGATAGGTATTATGCTGCTCAGTGGACAACAAACACATACACGTGTCCACATTAATCCACATCAATCTGAAAATTGCTGTTTTCATGTCAACCACCATTTTTGCCCAAAGATCCTGCAGCAAACAGCTGAATCTCTCCACCATCTCTCTGTTGTTTTCATTATTATATTCTGCCCTAATAATGTCATCAGACAGGCTTCAGTTCAGCTAAAGTCAGTCTAATATGTCAGATTTAATTTACTCTTACAGCCCTTCAGCACCAATACCAGTAACACAGCCATTTAAAATCAGTCAGTCAATCCAAGTTTATTTCTATAACCCTTCACAACAGCCCAAAGCGTGACCGAAGTGCTTCACAGTAAAAAACAAAACAATACAGTAACTTAAAACAGGACAAACAGTTGCACTCACACTTAAGGGCAAATTTAGGATCACCAATTAACCTCAGCATGTTTTTGGATTGTGGGAGGAAATCAGAGCACCTGGAGGAAACCCACACATGCACAGGGAGAACATGGAAACTCCATGCGGAAAGATCCAGGGAAAGCCGAGATGCGAACCAGGGATCTTTTAGCTGCAAGGCGAGAAGATCCCACGCCACTGTGCAGCCCGTAAGATATGCAGTAAAACAAAAAACAAATAAACAGCAATAAAACAGCTCTAAAATAGAACATCTCAAAGAAATAAAAATAATAAAATGTCACCATGCGGCTATCCATCCATCCATCCATCCATCCATCCATCCATCCATCCATCCATCCATCCATCCATCCATCCAAAACCCTAATATGGGGAAAAAAACAAAATAAAACAAAAATATCAAAATAATAATAATAATAATAATAATAATAAATAATATATAAACTTAAATATATAAGAAAATGAACAAACAAACAAGCAAAAAAAACAAAGTATATGTAGACAAAACAAATATAGAAAAAATAACATCAAAAATAAATAAAATCAGCCAAAAAATTTATAAAATAAACAAAAAATGTATCAATAAATGTATAAATGAAGAGTTTATTTGAAAAAACAGATAACTCCAGTTTTATAAATTTTCAGAAAACTTGTTTTCTATTGTTTACTTGAAATAATGATAATAATAATAATAATAATTTAGTTTTTCTCTATTTTGTCTTGTATTGTCTACTGAGTCAAATCCACTCAACTTTGGTTTGATATTATCTCAAGTAGACAATAAAAAAGTTTTTCTGAAAATTTATAAAAATTGAGTTATCTTTTTTTGCAAATAAGCTCTTAAAAATATATATATACCTTATATATAAAATTTTATTTATTTATTTGCTCATTTTTTTTCTATATTTTAGTCTTACGGAGTTAAAAAGCAACAAGACATCTGTGTCACAATAGTGAACTTTGCCAAAGGGTTTCTATCTAATAAACCTCTAATAGAAAACATAAAGAAGCAGAACACTGGCTGCAGGTTATTTGCATAGAAGAAATTAGCCTTTGTTTTTGGTTTTTGTTGCGTGTTCAGCCTAATTTCAGCGAGGCAGAAACATTTACTCACACACACACACACACACACACACACACACACACACACACACACACACACACACACACACACACACACACACACACACACACACACACACACACACACACACACACACAGCGTTGCCATGGGGACCAGGCAGCCACTCTGCTCTTCAATAGCGGCCGGTGAGTGGAGGTAGTCGTCTATTGTGTTGTGTGTGTTTCGGGGGTCAGGGTGGTGGTGGGAGAGGGGTTAGGGGGAGCAGCATTAAACAACGCTCCAGACAGATGAAAGCACCGTGCGTCCTTAAATCTAATCATAATTTAGTCATCAGCAGGAGACGCTGTGATCAAAATAAAGAAGCAAACAGGCGAGACTGGCAGGACAGATGCAGACCTGAGTGCATGAGTCAAGGGAAGGAGGGGGGGTGTGAGATTGATGGAAAATGATGAAGCTCCGTGGACAGAGACGGTCTTATTCCTAAAGCTGATGCTTATTTGTTGCATCAATCCTCATATCCAGGCGCGAGCACTTAGAGTAAAAGGATTTCTGAAGCTCAAATGTAGCAAAGGCAGCAGATGATGCCACCAAAACCTGGACTCCTGCTCACGGAAAGTAAATTAAGGCTCTAAGAGACAAAAACGTAATATAATGTTAATCAAAAGCAGACTTAGATTTTAGTTTCTGTGTCTTCCACAGTTAACAGAGTTGTTTGAGTGTGTCGTTTGAATACAGTTAACATGTGGGACTGTTGTTCTGCACAGAGAGTAACACTGTGGAGCCCATTAAGGCGCACTGACGCTCCTCTTCCTCACTTTTTCAACACATTCACACAAAGAGCATTCAGAGGACGGGGCAGGGGGTCCAACTGGAGTTTCCTCAAATGGGCTTCTCAAAGCTCATAAAGATAGTTTTAGACTGTAACTGCTGATAATCAGTCATTTGTGAGGATATTTTTAAATTATGCCTGACAAAATATCCAAACAGCAAATTAATCCATCTGTAAATGAGGAGCGGAATTACTATAAATGGAAACAAACCTGCATTTTTCTTTTTTTTTTCTCTCTAAAGCTGCGTTTAAATTTATTCAGCCAAATCTGCAGAAGCTTTTTTACAATAATTTGGGTTCTAAATTAGACATTTTAAGGTGAAATAAATGTATTTACTAACTTCTAGAATCAAATGATGAGATCGGGTGAAATTCCCCTAAAATATGAAATGGTTTACCAATCCAGATATGTGTGTTAATTTTGGGGAGCTTTTGAGCATTTTTAACCTGTCAAAAAGTACTTTGTTTGTCACGGCAACGATGCGGTTGCCAAGAAATACCTACAAATAAATTCTATGTGCAAATGTTGCCTATATTGCAGGACTGTCATTTGTAAACAGTATTGAAATATTGCCAACATTTGCATGGCTGCAAGATAAAAATTCTAATGTATTGATTTAGATGAAGCCTTTAAGTTTCATTTTGAAGCTCCAGGTTGACGTACAGATGTTGAAGGTAATCTTAATATTTTGGGAAAGAATAAAATTTAATCTCCACATCGTGAAACTTAAAGCTAAATTGAATTTGATGTTACTTAGTAATGTTGTTCCTGCAGACAATATGATGAATCAAACTACATGTCTGTGAGTTTTTATGATTCTGGAAGTGGAAAGTATTGATTCACAGATATGTTCTTTCAGTAATAAGTCCTTTGTATCGATTCAGGCCTCGTAGGAGCTCAGGTTGGGGGAGAATTACTGTGTTTCTTTCTGTTTCTCTGACACTTTGGGTTCTGGGTCAGCTTCAAGCAGCCCATTAGTGGAAACCATTCTCCACCTCTGCTTTGTCCTCCTCTCTCTGGTCCTCTTCCCATCTTGGGCAGATTTGTCAGCGTAGACGTGTGTCGCAACCCTTTCTTTGTGAGACTAAGTAAATGCGCTACCTCCCGCCCCCAGCCGCGGTATTGATCATGCCTTTTAGGGATTTTTATCCCATTTCATGATAATGAGAATAATGGAAATCCCTCGTGTGCGACAGAATTGGTTTAATGCAGAAGAGAATGGTTGCTGGGGAATGTAAAAGCTCAAAAGATTTGGTGAAACTTCTTTGATCCCTGGAGAAAGAAGAGAAAAAGACTTGGATTATTTCCAACATGGTTGCATGTTATGACACTTTAATGGGGAAAAAAGAAACCGTAACAGTAAATAAAATATTCTTATGGCAAAGGTTGCAGTAAATTAATAAAACCAAACTCCAGTTATCAGGTAAACATTACCGTAATGTTCGGACTATTGAGGGCACCTGAGTATAAGCCACACCCACTCAATTTAAAAAGAATTGTTTTTTTGTACACTTGTCTATAAGCTGCAGGTGTCCACGTTGTAACATGCGATATTTACACAGAAAGTTTTTTTTTTATTTCAATTAAGTAAATGCTTTTTTTCTAAACTGCCTGTAACACGGCAGTAAAATGCATTGAGTCAGTTCACACCGACTCCAACGTCTCACCATCGATTCATTGATGCCAAGCTGACATTCAGCAGCTCTGTTTTCTTCTTCGACAAGCAGATTGATTGCCTTTAATTTAAAAGCTGCATCATATGCATTTCTTCGTGTGTTTTCCATGATGACAATGGGTGCATGAAGTGCAAAATGACTGATCTGAAGAATTTACTCTGTGTTTGATTTAATTTGAACAGTTTCATTGGTTCACTGTGACCTGTTCAATAATTTCACTGACCTGATGGGACTAAATGTATTGGCGGCGTGAAGCTTGTCCGTAAAATTCTATACATTAGCCCCATCGTTGTATAAGCCGCAGGGTTCAAAGCATGAGAAAAAAGAAGTGGCTTATAGTCCGGAAATCACAGTACAATGGTAACTAGAACATTTCTGAAGAAACTTTGAGTGTACTAAAGCAGCTTTTGCTGGTTAATAATGATGAAGTGTAATCGAAGTCACAATTCATGGGCCAGAGTCTAAGACTTGACTGTGTTCAAATGTTAAAGATCTTCAAAAACAATCACCTGGAAAAATCAACATACGGAGGCAGCAGGATTTATTTTCCACAAATGTTCAGGAGTAGTTCTTAGCAGTGATTAACACCCCAAGAAAAATAATGTATATGAGTACATTTTATTTGAAAAGCCAGCATAATAATTCAAAGCAACTTTGAATAAAGTTTCTGCTGTAACGTGGGCCAGAGCCATAGGGTCCGTTTGAGTATTTATTTTTGTTCTACATGCTCATATTACAAATCTTGAGCTTATCTTGCATATTGCATATATTTTGCTGCTGATTCTTTTATAACATCTTGTCCAAAACATTCTATTTTTAACACTGCTATAAAAATTAAACTCAATTCTAATTTGATTCTGTTGCCTTCAGAGTTTCTGTCCTGAGCAGTTATGAGATTTAACTGTAATTTAACCCCGCCACTGCGACACACTGCTGTGTACAAACATTAGGCGGAACCTTCATGCGATGGCCTCAGTTGCGCTCGGTCGACTTTACCGCTGACGGACTCTGAAATGACATAATGGTAAACACAGAAAGGTGAGTGTCGCTTTCTGTTTCTCAGCTTCTTAGTGGCGCCAGTTCGACCATGAAAAACAGCAATGCAGCTCCAGTAAGTTGTGATATTTGTGATTATAATGACTGGAGAGTTTTATTGAGTTTTTAAACGACATTAATGGAAGATGGAGAGATGCTAACGTTAGCTGCTAGCTGACTAGCCCCATCAGCCGGCGATAAACACGGGCCTTATTCAGCCAGATTTCTGAATTATTCAGAGATGTTGGGTGTTTTAGCGGGGTTTAGTCTTTGTGTCCTGATAAATAAGCCGTTTTAGCGACTTCAACGATGTTATAAGTCAGTGGAAAGTGTGACCTCCTTCACCTCTGTCTGTGTTTATTACTGCTGAGTGAGTGTTTGGAAGCAGACAGACTCACTAACAGGCAGTGCTCAGGATGAAACCAGGTAATTTATTATCACTGATAGCCGCTAACCTCTTTAAACTCAGGTAGCATTATTGTTCAACCCTGTTTAAGAAATTAAACAGAAAATAAGCTAATCAGCGTAAGAGGTGAGGACATTTGATGCATTCAAAGGCTCCATGTACAGAAGTGTGTCCATGCTTTATAAAGTTCTGCCTTGTGGTGTCCATAAAAATACAGCTGAGTGAAGGATAATTTCTCTCAGGAATAGATTAAAAATCATCAGATCCAGGTAAAATTGAATACTTTTCTGTTACAGCTCTAAGTTTGCAATCACATCATGTAGCACTTTTCTCTTGTTAATAATAATGCTACATTTTATTTGAAGGTGCCTTTCTTGGCCCTCAAGGACACCGTACAAATAAACATTTCCATATATATATATATATATATATATATATATACACACAATACTCATTCCACATTTAAAAACAGTAAACACAATAGAGACAGGGCACTTGGCATCAGATGGAATATGCAGTTTTGAACAGATGTGTTTAGAATTGTGGTTTGAAATGGAGGAATGAGTCCATGTTTCTCAACTGGGGTGGTAGTCATTTCCGGAGATGGTGGTGAGACAGGTGGAGAGGACAGACAGGCGAATAGAGGAGGAGGATCTGAGGGTGTAGGAACCCGGAGGAGGTCAGACAGATATGGGAGGATGAGGTTGTGAATGGCCTTGAATGTTAACAGGAGGATTTAAAATGGGGAACTGCACTGGTGGAACTGTTGGAGGACAGGAGTGATGTGGTGGATGGAGGGGGTCCTCTGAATTCTGCCCAGTTCAAGTTTATGGAGGGATTTGTGAGGGCGGCCGAAGAGGAGTGAGTTCCAATATTCCAGACAGGAAGTGACAAGGCTGTGGACGAAGATGTTAGCAGTATGGGAGATGAGGGAGGGAGGAGATGTTTGATGTTTGGTAGGTGGAGGTAGGCAGACCGGGTGATGTTATTGATGTTAGATTGAAAACACAGAGTGCTGATCAGGCATCTGCTTATCTCTGTCATTATGATTAACGTCATAGCAACAGCAGCGACACTGAGAAAAATAGATGCTAATGATTATATGATTGTTGAAACTATTTTAAGTGTTTATTTGGGATAAACTGTTAATCGCTAAAGCAGTGAACATCAACCAATTTGTGTTTTATTGTTAATTCGGTCCGGTGCAGTCAGTAATTGAGCGTGAAGTAGTTTAGATGAGCAGCAAGCCGTATTATCCAAAGCCGAGCAGTCAACTTGTTCTAAACGGGCACATTTTGAATGCACTAGTAGAAATGCAGAAAAAGGACCAATCTAGTACTGCATAAAATGTACACATTTGTGGTAGTAAGAGTGAAATTATTTCGCTGACATATTTAACGTTCTGGACCAATTCCTGGTCATTTTAATTTCATTTAGTAATTGTTTTTTTTCCCAGAAACAGGATGCTATTATTTACATTTCATGTATTTGCAGCAGAGTTAGCTAGCATATAATTTACATCTGTTGTCCCTGGGCAAGTAGATAAACCACACAAAGCCACACAGAAGCAGAGAAAAACTATTAGACTGCATAAAACACATTTGAAAGAGCGCACCAGTGTGAGTTAATAAATAAATACGATGCAGTCACTGGTGGTGACCCTTGAGTGCTGAGTTTAGCTGAAGCTTGAGGCTGGTTTTAAACGCTGCAAGGCTTTCTGAGGCTCTAATGTTTCTGGGTGTGGAATTTCACCTCCCTGCTGCTACTGAGGATGCAGATTGATCAAACGCTGTCCATCTGAACTGCGGTACTCAGTCACCTAGAGGAGGGAGTGCAAGACGATGAAACATTTTGAACATCATACAGAACGTTGAGGAAAGTCTTTTTTTTTTTAATATTGCGGTGATGATGATCATCTGGCTTTCTATCTAGTGCTCTATGGAATTGTTTACAGCCTGATTGTAGACCTAACTGCCTATGTAAACATACAGTCATGGAAAAAATGATTAGACCACATTTGGTTTTTTTTCAGTTTCTTGTTTATTTCAATGCGCTAAAGGTATGGTACCTGAAGAACACAATGAACATGACAAAAAATGCAGCTGATTCCATAATACTTTGTGTCCTATTTGACATGCTTCAGCTTCATTGTATTCCCAGGGTATATAAGAGGACATTTCATGTCACCAGCAGCACTGCACATGCAAAGTTCTAGAGTGGTTTCTGCTGACATTCAAGCCGTAGCACAACTCACAAGTTGGCAGCTCTCACATAACGCCTAGAAGTAAAGAATTATCTTCTTCCATCAGCTGGACAACTCTTTCTGCCTCCAATGACTGGTTTTCCAACAAGACAATGCCCCTTACCACACGGCAGGGTCACTTAAAGCCTGGATGGGGAACCCGAACATTGGAACCATGCCTTGGCTGCTCAATCACCAGATCTAAATCCAACTGAAAACCTGTGGAAAATCATCAAACATTAAATGAAGAACCACAAGCCCAAAAACAAAGCAGACTAGTTAGAATTCGTGCAACAGGAATGGGCTGCTGTGATCAGAAGCTGGTGGAGAGCATGAAGAGACATCAGAAACACTGGTTATGAATCAGTACTAAGTCCTGTGTGGATCATGAGACTAAAACAGAAAAGAAAACAGGGAATGTTTGAAATCTGTTTTTGGCAGAACAATGCCATAGCTACTGATGGAAGAACTGAAGTGATTTTAGTTACTGTCAAGAAAACCGTGGAAAATGTCGAGATATCAGCTCTGAAATTAAACTCTTTTCAGCTATTTTTGTTGTTGTCATGATATTTGTCCAAACAAATGTGGCTTTAGTTGTACCAAGCATCAAAAATGAATAAGAAACTGAAGAAAACAAGGGTGGTCTAATCATTTTTTTCCTTGACTCTGTATGTATTTATTTACATACAAAAATCATCCTTCTATTGAGAATCACATTATGCTTTGTTCAGAAGAGCTCCAGTCTGCTTTCCTGCATGGTTTGGCTGTAAGGAGTGGACAGCATGCGTGAGTCAACAGGAGTTCAGTGGGAAGTTCGATGAGTAACTAACCGTCATGATGATGCACAGTCAGGTCAGAGCTGTATCTGCAGGCCGAGGACGTCATGGTAAACATGCTGGGATGCGATCATACCTGGTAGGACAAAAAAAGGATTAGAATCTGGTCAGTGCTGGTTAGAAGTACCGCAGTGGAACTTATGCTTTATAACCTGGCAAAAATGAAGCAGTATCGAACGGAATATGTAGAAAAATGTTTCAATATTGTACTTAAATTTATTAGAGACACTTTGAGTGACTTTTAAAACAAAGTTGATTCTTTGAAATTGTGAAAACACAGCTGAGGTCAGCAGTTTCTCTGTAATATTGATGCTGTTTATTAGCAGCATGAAATGCCTTGGTGCTTTGCAGGAGTAGGCTGTGTGGTTTTACTTGTTTACATAGCATAAATCTATGAAAATAAATCCCAGAATAGAAGCCCCTAAAGAAAAGAGTGAGGATAATATCTTAGTTTGTACCTCCAATAAATAATCCCCAAAAAATCGTAAATATTCAGCATATATCACTGCTACAAACTGATTCGCAATGTCGTAATGGTCGTTAAATAATTCATATGTAGAGGAAAGTAAAAGAGGCTCAGCTGTGGAGGGGAAGAAAATCAATGCAAGTGAGAGAGCACAATGAGAAACAAAGAAGTCTATGTACATATAAATATATATATGTATAGAGAGAGAGACAGAGGAGGGGAAAGCATCAGAAGAGACAGTCAGATGGATGGGAACCCCACCCAGGCTGGCTTCCTCTCTGTCCGCTCAGCTCAGTGATAAGCAGCCGACCAGGAAGTCAAGTATTATTTCATCAGGACATGTGAGGGAGGAGGATCAGGAGGAATCTGTGAAGCTCTGATTTCATTGGGATGAAGATGCTGGAGGTGGGTGGAAGTAGGATGCTTCAAGTTAAAGTAGAGGCCTAACTATCTAACTTTTGTCTTCATACAGGCTCTTCATTGAATTTTACCCAAACGTGTGGGACTAGAAGTGGATTTATATATAAACTGATCGTAGTGCTCTGTCTGCCAGCTGCGTTTCCATTCTTCGTGCTTATTTCACTTGCTTCCTCTTTACTATTTCCTCTTTTTTTTCTTCTCTTTTGTTACAGTAAAGCCACAAACAGCCATCCGGTGACCTTACAGCCAACTGATTGGATGAAATCGTAAAGCTGATGCCCCTGAGTGGAGGGGTTTTACTGTTTTTCCATTGCCCGTAGTGAGTGTATCTGGCTGCGTAACATCGTTTGCCACCCAAATTGGATTGTACTGGAGAGTCCCGGGCGGCTGCCAGTCCTGTTCAGCTCTGGCATGAAGCTGCAGTAGCTCCCAGAGGAAGACTCACAGACTGGATGAAGGCCCTGTCTCGAGGTGGAGAGCAGGACTCGGCTTCAGCAGCAGTTCGTGAAGTCTGGATGTTCTCTTCCTAGCGTACACAGAGGGCTTGCATTTGTCCAGCCGACTGCTAGTTTTGTTTGTTGGACATGTGCATGCCACTAGCGGGATTTTTGCTCCCATTTTGGAAAGTAATCTAGTTATAAGACTTCCAGCCCGACTCCTGGTCCATCCATGGAGGGTCTGGAGCAGCTTGACATGGTGGGCGACATCAGCCCGGCTCTGGAGGCCACGGAGGACTTCATCCACTGCATGGACAGGATGCAGGGCCAGGGTCCGAGCCAGGCTCAGACGGGGAACCTCCAGCCTCCCAGGCAGCCGAAGCAGCTGCAGGAGGTGTCCAGCGCCGCGCTGGGGAAGCTGAGCTCCAGCGGCGTCTGGAGCCTGCTGGCCGGAGAGCAGCCTGAGGTGGGGCCTCTGGGCCTGGCCTGGGCCGACAACTTCAGCGTGCTGGGGCTGGGGATGGGCCTGAGGCACGGCAAGAGAAGCCGAGCGCGATCCACCAACGACCTGGCGGCACATAGCAAAGAGTGCACCAACAACACAGCCAGCTCCTCGTCCAACTCGGCCTTCAAGAAGGGGCACAACCGGTCCAGATCGGATGTCAACTACCGTCCATCCGCGTACACAGACAATGGCCTGCCCACGGTGGACTGCAACACACTGAAGAACATGATCCTCAACCACCAGCAGGAGGGTGAGTTCACATCAGCAATGTCCCTCTGTGTGTAATCTCATGTAGATATTAGCTGGTGTGATTTTGTGACTCCAGATATTATAATGATAACTTATATAGCATCCTTAAAAACTGCGTTCAGAAAGTGGTTTGACGGTTAAAACATCAAACATGATATAGGAGACAAGTCAGAGCAGCCAGTTAAAATAAACAGTAAAAGTAACAGTGAATTAAATGAACAATTAGCCAGATTAGCAATCATAACAGACAAAGGAACTAGGCAGTTTTTAAAAATTAAAGAATGGGATTGAGAGTTAAAATTAAAAATCAAAAAGTCAAAGAATTAGAGAGACGACATCACCCCATGGAACCAGGCATCTACCAGGCAAATTAAACCAGAGAGAACATCTAAAATGAACAGGACATAATACAGAATAAAACACTAAAACTAAATAAAGCTAAAAGTAAACCTCACATAAAAACAAGTCTGTAAAAGTGGTTTTTAAGAAGTGATTTAAAAGAAGTTAATGACTCTGCAGGTCTCATCTAGTCTGGCAGGTCGTTCCAAAGTGGAGGTCCTGACGGAGAACGCTCAGTCACCGTTAGAGTTAAACCTCTTCTTTGGAACAACCAGAAGAATCCACCTGACAATCTGAGGTCTACTGATCACTAGATATACAGTAGGTGTTTGCTGTACACTGCTGCTCGTGCACATAAAATTTGTTGAGAAACTGATGAGCAGAACCGAAATGAAACTTTCTTAATGACTCTACTGGAGTCCAACTGGAGCTTTGAACTGGTTCTAAGTTGGAACTGGTTTGTGATGCCCAACCCAAATCATCTGCACGTTCTAGTTTAGTCAGATTCACTCAGCCTTTTTATCCCTGCATGCAACACTCTGACTACAAGAACTGTTCATTTACCGTCTAATATGTCCTCGACCTTGATGTGCGCCGTTGTGAGGAGGTAATCAGCGGTTCTCTCTTCATCTGTGAGCGATTGCGCTGTCGTGTGTATGTTTTCTAAATTGGGTGAACTGACCCTTTAATCGTGTTGGATTTGTCTAATTGGGCATTTGCAGCGTGGAGAGTTGCTCGCTGAAGACGATGTTGTGTCCCCTAGTGACCAACTCATTGAGTATTCTTTATTCCAGACAGGAAGTCTGGCCCTTACCTGCAGGAACACGCTCACCTCCTCCTCCTCCTTCGTTCCGATCGACCGTCCATTCACTGGAAAGCTTTCTCAGCCTTTGAGAGGCTTTCGGAGGACAGGAGTCTTGGACTATTTGTGCTGCGGATCGGGGCGTGTGCTGTACTTAGGCTGAAGCATCCTCAGAGAAAGCAATAATGATAGAAGATGATGATAACTTGAAATGACACAGCTGTGCTATGACAGTCTGCATTCAGGCAGACGCCCAACACACACACACACACACACACACACACACACACACACACACACACACACACACACACACACACACACACACACACCATTTGTTTGTGTGTTTTGCCTATCTGAAGGACTAAGGAGATCCTGAGGGATCCTGAGGGATAATAGCCTGTAATCCTGTCAGCAAATGGACTCAAATGAGGCGAGAGAAGAGGCAACACAATTACCCGGCCCCTGATACTGGCAGGATTATTTAGTATTAGCATATGTGTGAAAAGACATCAGGCTATTTAGTTTGGCTCGATGTGCGTTGAAAGGAGAGAAGTAGGAAAGGGACGGTAATAAGCAGAAGGCAGAGTGATTTAGCTCGGCCTCGCTATGTCTCTTCATTCACATTAAAAAAAACGTGGCCTGTTTGCCTTTCCATTAGTGACAGCTGGGGATGTTTAGACGGTGAATGGAAATGATGATGCATGCGTATATGAGACCGTAAGGGCTTTATGTGATGCCTTTATTCAAATTCTATTGTGTTTTATAACATTGCCAGCCGCATTCATCAGAAACATGTCACCCTGGTAATTGTGGCATTTTTCACTAAAAAGAAAACAATTAGCAAACTAATTTTAATGCGATCTGAATTGAAGTAAAATGAATTCATTATAAGCCGCAAATAATAAATTAGACATGAATAGACCGTTTTGTGGCTCTGGTTTCTTAGACTGCTCAGCTGCAGGTGTACTGTAGAATAAGTGATGGTTTATCAGGAATTAATTGAGAAAGCAACGGAGCAGAGATTAAAATCTAGTATTGTGTGAAGCCAATGACAGTAAGGCAGTGGCATAAATAAGTAAAGACCTTCCTGAGGATGCATTCAGTCACAGCAGACAGCAGATGTATAATATATAATTTATAAATCCCACAAATATCCTACTTACATCTTCCTAGACAGTATTGTGCACGCACATATAGTATAGTTTTCTCATATTAAACAGTCCCCCAAAACAGTTGAAATTGCTTCACTTATTTATTTATTTTTTACTTCTGCCTTCCTACCATAATGAAACTCATCAGAACTTCCTCTGATTTTGTAATTCGAAGACGAGCTGAATCACTCAAAGACCGCACAAATCACATCTCATTTCGCTGACAGTTTGAAAGGAGCATAAACCTTACAGCTGAGACAGAACGGTTGTTTTTGCAGCTTAGGTTGTCCACTAATCTAAGGGTTCGAGCCGTGGTGTCCAACATGCAGCCTGCGGGCCAAAACCGGCCCTCCAGAGGGTCCAGTCCGGCCCTCAAAGTGTAAAAATTCCATAGAAGACATTAACTGCAGATTGTAAATTAGTAAAACTAGAAATTTAAAATAATTTGTAGACCATGACATTGTTTTGATCAGAAAGTAAAATACTAGATTGTTCATTGTTCTTTTGTCATTTTCTGCCTCATTTTTGTAATATTTTGTCTTTTTTTGTTGTTTTTTGTCAGATTTTTGTCGTTTGTCCATTTTTTGGGGGGCTTTTTTCTCTTTGCTGTTTTGTGTCATTTGTCTCATTTTTGGTCGTTTTCTTTCTCGCCTTTGTCATTTTATGTCTCGTTGCATGTTGGCTAATAGTGCCTTATACATATTCTACTTTATATTAAAATTGTATATGAAGTGCATTAAAATTGGAAACCATGAAGAAAATAAACATTCACTTACAAAAAATGGACGTCACAACCCCTTGAGGCTTTTTTAATTAAACTAAGAACAAGCCATAATTACAGAGAACTGAAAATCGATTAAACGAGCTAAAGCTGTGGCTCAAGTTCTTGTACAACTTCAGACCAGCTCTATTTGGGACCTAATATTTACATAATTTTGGAGCTTTTAGCTTTAGATAATATCATGGTGACCTGTGGGAAACATTATTATAACATTTCAAGAGAGAAGTTAATGCGTTTTGAACGGAAATCTATCGAAGACAAGCCTAACAAACCTCAGTGGTGTTAACTCTAGAGCACTTCCACATTGGCTTTAATTTTGAGAAGTTGTTGCTTCTCATTTATGACGCACTACATTTGTACAGTAACTTTACTCGAAGGAAAGACTTTGGCTGTGTCTGTTTCTGTTTTACGCTCATCTGTGTCTTCCTGCTGACTTACATGCATTCATGCTTCTTCTGTATTTCACTTCCAGTGAAATTTTGAAACATTGTGACACATTGTTCACGTCACGTTTCTTTTTCTTCCTTCCAAATCCTGACTTTGCTCAACCTGGGAATTGGCCACAATGCTTCTGTAGATGCGGGTTTTAGATGCTCACATGAACATGTTTTCTTTGGTGTTTACCTTGTACTGTATGGAAAGGTTCAGCTGTGCCACTTCGACCCAAACAGGATAAGCTCTATAATTTAGAAAACAAATGAGAGTTGTGCCTGTGTGTGTCTGCAGGTTGTGTTTACTTTAGATCGTGAAACAGTTGTTATATTAGGCCAAAAGTTTGCACCTTAATTGACGTGACGGCAGCAGCACTCCAGAGTTATTTAGCAGCACTGGAAAGAATGGCGTTCTAATTGTGGTGGAAGGCTTGTGTGTTTTTATTAGACTACAACTGATGTCAGAACCCACCAGGTAGAGATGAAGGCTAATTGAACAGAGCAGTTTTCTCGCCACAATGCCTAATTCTCATCTCGACCCTCCCAAGCGTGAACGCCGCCAATCAGCCCGACTTGAGTTCTGCTCGGCTTATTTGCATATTCATTTGTTCCTTCAGCAGAACGTTGGTTAACATGCAAAGTCCGAGACCCCGGAGTGACACCGTGTCTGCTGCCGTTTCCATAAGATTGATGAGGCGCTGGACTCTCCACCGTTAAGTTAACAGGAGCTGCGAGGGATTTAGCTTTTTCCTTTTCCCTCCTTGACTGATGCAGCACGTTAAATGCAATTCCTGCCAATTAGACTGTTTTCGATGGGGGTTTGCAATTAAGTCAGTTTGTCGGGTTGGTTTAGGGGCTGAGCGTAAGTGATTGTTGTGATTTTTAAATAAACCTGTCTGCTCAGGATTTGCATGTCAGAAGGCAGCAAGATATTAAAGTTTAAACTGGCTTTTCATTGTTTTCCACAAAGCGCCCCCATCAAGGCGGAACACGACCGCTAGAAGCAGTTTGGACCACGACGGTCACAAATCAAAGGGTCAAGTGTCAATTTCTTTCAAAAGAAAATGTCACGAATCAAAAGCTATTTATTTATTGGAAGGCAACGTCTCTCTTTCTCTTACAGACACAACGTAAACCACAACAGCCTAAGCTTTGTTGCTGAGAACAACTCGGAGCTTGACCTAAAAATTACAAGTCAAATGTGCACAACACTCCGACTTTTACTGATGCAACAAAAATGTTTTGATAGATGTTACAAAACATTGAGCCTTAATCAATATACTCCAACTTTAGACTGTAAAACCTGCAACAAAATTGGCCAAATTGGTGTTTCAAGCCAAGAATTCATTGTACTTATTTGGAGATAATGGACCACAGGCAATGAGGTGGCCTTAGTGCTAGCTAGCTTTGAAAACTTATCATTTTTTCAAGTCACCAGCCTTTAAATGTCAGAGGAGGCTTGTGGTGTTGAAGTGTTTTGGGATTTTTATGGAACGCACCTTTACAAATCGCAAATTTATAATCTTTTTACGACACTTGGTAGAGCTACTGGACCTGTGAAACCGTTTTAGTTGCATGTAGAGAAATTGTCTTCAGAGTTTTGCGTCATTTAGTCGACTCTTATGATCAATCAGACCATTTAGAATGGATTCTGGTTGGTAATGATAGATGGCTGATGTAAAAGAACAGTTTCCATTAGGAAGACATTGCAAAAAAAACAACCTTAAAACCATATTTATCCCTGTTTTATTGTGATATATACGTGTCTTTTGACCTGTAAATCAAGAAATAAATGCAGCTTGTAAAACAGATCACTCTGTATCATTCCACTGGCTTTTCTGTTCCAACTAAAGTGCTAAAAATTCAAGTGTTTCTCACCAGGTTTGTACTGTATGTTGTACTTTTTGCTTCCTGCTCTTTGTAGCAGCTGGTTCTCTCTGTTCCTCTTTTTCAGTGACGATGCAGCGGGTTAAAGGCCTTAGCAATGATGAAATCTCTGGTTTGTTCTGTGAAAGTTCCCAAATGTTCATTCACAAGTCACTTACATGTGGTGAACTTTATTCTGATATTGGCCAAACTGAATCATTGCTACACTTCCAAGCTTCGCCGGCAAAAATCCATTCAAACTTCATTTGTTGGTACAGTTGCTTTAAAGTTTTAACATGAAGTCTCGATGCGGTCTTGTTTTGTGCTGATTGTGTATTGAAATGCTTTTACCTCTTGATTCTGTAAGGCTGTGTCAGTAACACGCCAGCTGAGGGCAATGGTGCACGAAACGCAATATACATTTTAAGAACTGTTATGGAAAGGTCAATAGAAGTACAACAAAATTTACGTGTTTCATTGAGTACACCAAAGGTTTCGACACAGTAAAAGATCAAGCAATAATCCAGACGCTAAAGGACATAAACACAGATGGAAAGGATTTACAAATGATAAAAATTCTCTATTGGAACCAAAGGGGAGCAGTGAGATTAACCTATGAAACTGGTGAAGAACAACCAATAAAATGAGGACTCAGACAGGTCTGTTCCACCTGACCTGTTCTCCTCTACTGTGAAAACATAATGAGGAAACTACAAGGCTTACTGGGAGTGTCCATCGGAGGTTATAACATGAATGTCGTACGTTGTGCAGATGACACTGTGCTGAGAGCGAACAGTGAAGAAAGCTTCCAAGCCATAATATCTGTAATTAATACAGAGAGCCAAAAACTTGGCCTGTCTTTACAGAAAAAGAAAACCGAAGTAATGGTAATTTCAAAGATAGAAAGCCCTGTTAGATGCTGTATTTTGCATTTGTTCTGTGGCATAAATTGTCACATAGTTGATCAATGTGTTTTTCGGCATTTTTCAAGCTGTGCAGTCACAATAAAGACTGACCCAGTTTTGTGTCCGTTGTCCACCTGAGTCTGAATCTACCTTAATTAGGGGGAAAACGCACTGTGATCACAAGTCGAGACACAAATGGTGGTAAAACAAACTTTCTAAGCAGCAGACGTAAAGGATCAGAGAGGACGGATTTGACTCCAACCTTTAGATTAGGAAAGTCAGACTGGCGTCTTTAACAAAAATGTTTCTTCCTGTTTCAGTGGCAAGAAACCTTCTCAGAGGAGAAGCCACGGATAGCTATCACTTAACAAAATACCACGAGCCTCTGATAAGCGACCTCATTTAGGAAACTGGACGTCTTAGATTGTGGTTCCTAAAAACGAATTTGCGGTGTGTGAAGAACTGAGACAAACGGGCAGGAAGAGCTGCACAAGCAAGTCAAGAAGGTGTGATTTGTTGCCATGGAATTAATCTGAATTTTTACAAATTTAACTCAAATGAGCTCAAGTGTGCTTTGGAAAAAAAGACGACACCACTGAGAACATTCTGAGTGTCGTCCACCACCTTTAATGTGAAAAGTTGCTTTGATGCTCTTTTGTTGAAGTGAATTAAAACACAGAAACAACTCAAGTTCCTCCTGCAGCATGGATCTATATGTTCCTAACAGATCTAGATAGACTGTTTGTGTGTCTTTGTGCCACCTTCTCATGTTTGAGGTAGGAAATGGGTCAATTTATAGATTGATTGATGATTTTAAAACATTTTTTAAATGAATAACAGAGCGATAAATAGATTTTGGTGATTTTGTACAGCTGTATATACTGGGCCACTATCAAAGTGTGAAGACTTGTGTCTCTTGAGCCATTAAATATAAGGTGAATGACTAGTTTATCTTGTACCATTTGTTAGTGGAAAAATAATTGTTGTAAGCATCAAATTGACATTTATTTTTTTATGGAAACAAACAGCACGACTATGACTGAAAGAAGAATTTTTTTCGTCCATTTTTTTATCGCTTTGTAACTTTTTTGTCTAGTTTTTTGTCTCTTTTTTTGTTTTATTTTCAGTCAATTGTCTCATATTTGTAACATTTTGTCTTTTTTGTTGTTTTTTTGTCTTTCTTTGTCCTACTTTTGTTGTTTGTCTGACATTTTTGTCATTTTGTTTCTCATTTTTTTCTCACTTGTGTTGTCTTATTTTTGTCATTTTGTCTTTCTTTTTGTCTTGCTTGTGTTTTTTTGTCCATTTTTTGTTTAATTTTTTGTTTTGTTTCATGTCGTTTGTCTCATTTTTGTAATAGTTTGTGTTGTTTTTGTTGTTGTTTTTTGTCTATTTTTGTCTGACTTTTATCAGTTTGATCATAAAGTAAAATACCTTATTGTCCAGTTCCAGATGACTAAATGTTGTGTTTCTGTCTAGACACTCTGTGATCTCGAAGTTGTAATGTGTAAATGATAAACTGAGGCTGAATGTTGCTGAAGTTGAATTTATTTTTCTTAGGACATTTCAGGTTGTTCATGATGTTTTGTAAAAAGATAATTCTTTAAATGTGAACATTTTTGCACTAAAACAAAAGAACCATTAGGAGTTGTGGTTATTTACACGTTATTATGCTGTGATTTTCCTGGTCTGGCTCACTTCAAATCAAACTGGGCTGAATGTAGAACCTAAACTAAATGAGTTTGACTCCCCTGCATATTGTTTACTAATTAAACTCACTTGGATTTAGTGACACGGTCGCACATTTGAGCCCAAAGATGATCAAATGACTGAAGGTCTGCGCCATGAGGCTCAGGCTTGAGGATCAATACACTGAGAGACAGAGACCATCCTCCGGGGTAGCCGCGAAAACGCCGAGACACTCCAGATAATAAGAAACACAGAGTTAGCTTTCATACCAGCGTCATAATATTTTCACACCAACCGTCCAGATTTCCGTGGTAGTAGCAAATATATTTAGCTAAAAGATGTTTATTCGGGATAAAGCTGCTTATATTAATCTCTTCTCTGTCCTTTCCCCTCGTCCTCTGTGTCCTTGTCCAGGTGATAAAAGCAGCAGCAGCAGCAGTGTGGTGAAGCAGGGTGAGATGGAGCAGCGTGAGGGGCCCCGGGGCCGCTGGACTCCCTGCCATGTCGAGCTGACGCCCTGCGAGCTGCGACTCTACACTCTGGACAGCAGCGCCAATCGCCAGCTGGGCACTGCCTACTCCCTTTCCCACTGCCAGAGCGTCATCTCACCAGCACCCTGCAGCCAGCCCGGCCAGGCCGCCCAGCCCGCCGACCAGCGCACGCTCCAGGCTTTGTTCTTCAACTGCACGCGCCTCCAGCTGAGGGCGTCCAGCCAGTGGGAGGCCGTGGAGTGGAGGCGGCTGATGTGGGAGAAGGTGCAGGCAGCCAGACCCACAAGGCAGGAGAACCGCCAGCACAAGACCGGGGTGGAGAACCAACAGGTCGCCAAGTTTCCCACGCCCATGTCACCCTCGTCGTCGCCCTCTCCGTCTGGCCTGGACACTCGGCCCGACGGCGACAGCGACACCCCCACCTCCGTGGAGGCGTCGCTCTCTCTTCAGCCCGTCGTCCTGAGCAGACCCACCACCCTGCCTCTGTTCACCCAGCGCTGCCAGGACGTCCTCAAGGCCGGCCTGCTGCACCAGCTCATGGATCAGAACAACTGGCGGGCCTTCACCTTCGTCCTGACCAGGTCTGCTCTCCAGGCTTTCCCTACCGAAGGCCGGGGGTCTGTTTCCCAGCCCGTCCATCAGTTCTCCCTGGCATCCTGTCTGTCTGTACAGCACGATCAGGAGCCGGAGAACGGAGAGCAGTGGACCGACAGAGGGGAAGCTTTCCAGGCCGTGTTCCCCAACGAGGTGCTCAGACTTCGGGCGGACGACCAGCTGAAGGCCCAGGAGTGGGTGGAGGCTCTGAGGGAAGCAGTCGGAGCGCAGAAACCTGCACAGGAAGAAGGGAGAGAGTCAGGAGAAGGACCCCCAGGCCTCCAAGGGGTGCTGCTGAGATCCAAGCCATCCCGGGATAGGAGGCAGAGGGAGGCCCAGAGAGCCAAGAGGCAGTCGGTCACCACCAGTTTCCTCAGTATCCTCACCTGCCTGGCTGTGGAGAAGGGGCTCACCGCTCAGAGCTTCAGGTGTGCAGGTGAGTGACAGAAGCATTCATGTACAGAATATTTACACACATTTACAGGATATGCACGCACACAAATACTGCAGAATAAGATGATTACATAACAGTCAGCAATTATTCGTTGTGTTTTTCTTTGTTTTCCTCTTTCTATGCCTAATTAATCATCACTTTTCCAACATTAATTTATTCACCGCAATTATAAAGTCCAGCATGGCCCCCACAATCACACATAGCCTCACCTAATTGACTCCCAAGGCGTTACTGTAGCTACACAGGAATATTTTTACACCAGGTTTGTTTATTCTGTCTGAAACCTTTAATTGTACCTTCACCCTCTCACCCCGCTGGTTCTGGTTTATTGTCTGCTTTTATTTCATCAGCAAAATGTCACTGCTGAGCACAATTATTAAGAAAATAGACTAGACACAGTTTTAATATATGTAGAAATGAACTGAGAGCAGCATGTAAGAGTCAGAATTGCTTATGATGAGCATCGTCAGAATATATGGTCACTGGAGAAGAAGGTGCTGCAGTACAATGATTTAAACTGCTCTGAGGATCACAAACAAATTTACACATTGGCTCCAGTGGAAATTAAGAAAAAGTTTTCCAGGGTTGGATCAGTAAACTATCTCCAGGACATTAATCTGTGAAGGGAACGGAGCAAGAACCTTGACTGAAAAACTTTTGGACTTTGGCTAATGACAAGTTTTAATGGGAATGGATTGTGAACAATCTTGAAATGTTTTCTGATGTTTGACTAACAGAGAACTGATTTGGTTTGCACAAAAGTTGTAGAACCAAATAGCGAATCTCCAGCGAATCTTGGCAATGGCACCAGTTGCACTCTTTAGTCCAATAAATTGTGTTTTTTTTTGCCAATTTTCCCACAAATTCTGAGAAGAACCTTCAATCTTCTGCTAAATTTCAGTGGATGCCACTTAAAGGTGAGTTTCTCAGGATATTTAGGCTAAATGTTTCTCCATTTTGCTTGTTTTGTAGCCATAAAGACACCCACAGAGGCATCAGAGGCCGATTCCAGGAAGTAAAAGTTTAGGTTTAGCGGTGCAACTTCAGCTTTAACTCTGGGACTTATTGGGTATGATGGCGGTTGGTTTATTCCAGGATTACATGATGATGTTAATTTAAGCTGCTTTATGCTCCTAAATGAGGAAGGCAGTAGTTTGTAGTGCCTCAAAGATGAGAGATATTTATTTATATTATCACCCTAAGTATAAGCTACATGGAAGCAACACATTAATTTGATATGACACACAATTGTAATTATAGTCTGACCTGTTTATACTCCGCCAATAAACCTGTCAACTTACACATTCATACAGTTTTTCTGCCAGCTTTCCTTCCTGCTTTGACTACAGCTGCTGCGTAGATGTTAGCCTGCATTATATTGTTGTATTCCTCTTATAGGTTTAGTGTCATACTTTGTTCCTCTTGTGTTGAATATGCAGCTCTAGAAATGTTTGCCTTTCTGGTGCTCTTTCTCTGTGAATGAGCTCATAGCCAGATTCAGAAACTGTGGGTTGACGTAATGAGTTGATAACCGGCTTTGTGCGACCGCTCAGCATGAACGCGGTTGTTCGGTTTACTGAAGCCAGACCACGAAGAGATATCCGGGGTATGTTTGACATGTTCTCTGGTTCTCAAAGGGAACCCGTAGTTTCGGTTCCAAAACAGCCTATTTTTAGTTGGAATATCTGGAGCTGCACTCGTCCTCAGTCAGTCAAAAAGCCCAATTAAAGGCCCAGATGTCGTCTCAAAACAGATGAAGAGCTCCTGTTCACGCTACGTTTATACATGTTAGAGTGGGGGTGTCAAACATGCGGCCCACGGGTCAAACCGGTCCTCCAGAGGGTCCAATCCGGCCTCTAAGTGTAAAAATTACAGAGAAGACATTAGTAAACTATGAATTTATAATAATTTCTAGACCATGACAAATTGTTTTGATCATAAAATAAAATACCAGATTGCTCATTGTTCTTTTGTCATTTTGTGTCTCATTTTTGTAATTTTTTGTTTTTGTCTTTTGTTTTTGTCTGAATTGTCCCTCATCTCATGTTTTTGTTGTTTTGTTTCTCTTGTATTTGCCATTTTGTGTTTCCTTTGTGTCTCGCTTGTGTTTTTTGTCATTTTTTATTTTGCTTTATTTATTGTTTTGTGTCGTTTTTGTCGTTTTGTTTCTCGCTTTCGTCATTTTTGTGTCGTTTTTGTCATTTGTCCATTTTTTATCTCTTTGTAACTTTTTTGTCGTTTTTTTTGCCTGTTTTTTGTTTTGTTTCATGTCGTTTCTGTCATTTTTTTGTCTTTTTGTTTCTCGTTTTTGTAATTTTGTTTCACACTTTTGTCATTTTTGTCTCATTTTTGTCATTTGTCCATTTTTTCTTTGTCACTTTTGGCCTCTCGTGAGGTGGAACATCTTCAAGAACCTGCAAGAGAAGTCCACAGAAGTCCACTGGGCAGAAATCTTGAACAAATCCATGGATCCAGACGATGAGGCGCATCACTGCCAAAATCTAATCACTTGTAATTCCTTGTGTCATTTCTGACCTTCCCTGAAAATTTCATCCAAATCCGTTTTTCCGTTTTTGAGTAATGTTGCAAACAGACGGACAGACAAAAAACAGGATTCCTACATAACTCCACCTCCTTGGCTGAATAATTGAAGAAGCTCTCTCTTGTACTTCCAGATACATATAATAATGCTATAATCATGACGTGCGACTGATTTTCCTTCATTGCGCCGAGCTTTACCTCACATCAACATCACCACTGAACACTGTCAGGAGTAAAGACATAAAAGATGCTCTCTCTCATGGTTCCACCTGTTTCTGTGATCTAGCGTTATTGGGTGTTTTTCAGTATTTAGTCGGAGCCCTTTTTCAAAGCCGGCACCATTCCAGCTTCTCTCTCCTCCATTATTATTCCTGTTAGGCTCCATAGCGGGCCCTTGGATGGCCCAATAAATGGCAGGCGGCGCTTTTACTCTCCCTGGGTGTGAAACGTTGGCTTCCTCTCCCTCTCTCTCTCTCTCTCTCTCTCTCTCTCTCTCTGTGAGGAGGGCTTTGAATAATCACCGCTCACCTCCCTTTTTATTTGTAACAACTGGCTTATTAATGCAGGGCTGTTTTGAAAGGCCAGCTGAAACGGGAACAAGGACGGAGGCCGTCTGGGGGCAACTGATGATAATTGGTCGGCTTAAAGCACCGGAGGAGAGGAAAAATGGATGAATGAATGAATGAATGAATGAGGGCGAATGAAAGCGGCCTGGGGATGCTACAGTGGTCAGCGGCGATCCGAGTTGTTTGTTTGAAGGGTTTCTGGGTAGAGCTGCATGGACGGGACAGCTGGATACGTTGGGTTTCTATACAGAGCACACCTTTGCTCGCTCGATCCGTTTATTTCCCTTCTTTTTTTTTCTGTCCTTTCACCATTTCATCCACACTCGTAGCCTTTTCCCCCTTTTCTCCTGCTGTCAACCCCTCATTTAGTGGACTGCATCCCTTCTTAGTCGCCTGCGGTGTTACTTAGCAGGCCCTGAAAGGTCTTTTTACATTCAAAGCCTTACAATTGTGCTTGGGAAAAAAAGAAATCTCATGTGTTCTCGTAGGTGTAGAGTTTTCATTTTTGTGTTGTTTTCTGTTGGCAAAATGACCTTAAAATTTCACTTTCACCAGCTTTAAAATGAGAATCTTAAATCCAGCAGTGCAGCCTTTTTTTCCTCTCACCTTTCCTCGGTAGCCTGCCAGCTCCTTTTCACTATGATACAGCCAATTTTGTCGTATTACACTTCAGTTATACAGCGCTACACAAAGACACATGGCCTATAGCACACTGCCAGAGGAGGAACTTGTTAAGAAGAGGGGAATGAAAGGACTAAGACAAGAATCAGACTGATATATGGGGTTGGTGATGCATTTTCAATGATATGTTGCACGTGCTGAAAGGAAACCTTAATTAAATGTTGACGTTTCACAAACAAGCATCTAACTCCTGCTGTTTCCAGCCTCTCAAATGGGAAGAATTGTGTTGTTTCCAGTTTGATGTCATTGTTGATATTCAGGTTTTAGGCTGTTGCTCAGATGCCAACTCCACCTTTAAGATTTTATGAGAGGCATTTTGATTGTTTTCTTATTTTATATGGAAATGAATGAAAATAGGGCTGATCATGATTCTGGTTTTTGACAAATAAACGGACAAGATTGACTGGTATATTGATGTTTAATATGGACAAAACTGACTGGTATATTGGCATTAAATGAACTGAAGAATCTGGAATTTAATTTCATACACACCAAGGCCCACAATTGAGTGCTTAAACTGTTAATCACTTGATGGAATTTGACAAAAATACGACCTTATTCTTTTTAAAATATTACTTGTTTTGGCACTTTTGCTGTTATTAGAAGACAGTTTAAAGGTAATGAGAGAAAAAAGGGAAAAGATGGTGGAAAGACAGGCACCATAGGACTTGAAACTCTGGTTGTTTTCGACTGTTTTCGATAAATATTTGCCGAAATGGATCTGTTTGGTGCGGGTTGAGGTACAAACAGAAGAGAGAAGAGCGACTGAGCTTTGAATTTCCCTCAGGATTAGTAAAGTATCCATCCATCCATCCATCCATCCATCCATCCATCCATCCATCCATCCATCCATCCATCCATCCATCCATCCATCCATCCATCCATCCATCCATCCATCCATCCATCCATCCATCCATCCTTCCTTCCTTCCTTCCTTCCTTCCTTCCTTCCTTCCTTCCTTCCTTCCTTCCTTCCTTCCTTCCTTCCTTCCTTCCTTCCTTCCTTCCTTCCTTCCTTCCTTCCTTCCTTCCTTCCTTCCTTCCTTCCTTCCTTCCTTCCTTCCTTCCTTCCTTCCTTCCTCCGGACCATCAAACCCCATGAGCCTAATTCTTCAAAACGTCGATGTTTTGTTAACCTGAAAGGAAATCTGATTATTCCTTTAGGAAGACATGAAGAAGACCTCTTGATGTTGTCTTTGCTTCTTTAGTTTCCACTCTTTCCTCTTTGAACCTGTTTCAAGTCTGTCTTTGCATATGCATGCCACTTCCATCCATACATATCCAGTGATTGGATATTTAACATCAAAATGTAAAACGTATTCAACTAATTGCTCATGGGGAATAGCTGCATTTTCGATTCCTTTTGAAGGAAACTGTGTTCGTTTGAAGACTGTGACTCTCCATCACCACGTCTCACACACACACACTGTGTTAGTGTGTGTCCTTAGGTTTGGTGACCCCCGTTGTTGCACCGGAGCACATTCTCAGGCCCCGGCAGACCATGTGAACCTGTTGGGTTGAAGTGGGAATCGGTAGATATGAGGGAATGGAGGAAGTAGGAGGTGGGTTCACATCAAAAGATAGACAGTTTCTCTCTCTGTAACTCACTCTGTCTTCCTCACAGGACTCTCCATTTGTCCACATCTTCATTTGAGTGTTTGGTCGGCGTGAATGAGACACATCAAAGCTTTTTTTTTTTTTTCAGTTTTAATTCGCACGTGTACATCTCACACACACACACACACACACACACACACACACACACACACACACACACACACACACACACACACACACACACACACACACACACACCAGTGTCCTGTCAGAGGTGTGGTGGTTTGAACCAGCGGCAGCCAGATGAAAGCGTGAACCCCCTTCTTTTCTATTATTCACCCTGATGTCATCTCTCTCTCTCCTCCTGGACCTCCATGTCTCTCTGCCTCGCTCTCTCGCTGCCAGCAGGTCAAAGTGACCCTCTCTCACTACAGAGAGCCGCAGTACAATCGGTGCACCTTTGAGCTATGTTTGAATTCCCATTCATCTTTCCCTCTGTCCCGCTTTCTCTTCATCCCCAGAAAGACATAAAAGATCAGAGGCGAGTAGAAAACGCAGTTGTTACTCTGTGCTGATGATAGAGGAGGTAGATCGCAGCTGAAACTATTAATAGTTGCTCTGAAAAGTAAGAAAGCAGCATTTGGGACAGTTTGAGCTGTTGTATTAAACTTAAAAAATGGACAAAATAGTGCTAATAATCCTAATAAATCTGCCAGGGTATTGTCCAGTCAGTAATTTCACGTCAGCTACCTCATCCAGCCAGCCATCGCGGCCTCTTGTTTGTAATATTTAACTGTATATTATTGTGGGAAGCAACTAAACTGATTATTTTCATTGGCAGTTTAATTTATCAAATGTCAGAAAAGTTTGGTTTCACAAGTGCCCAGAGCACTGAATGTTGTTTATTGTGTTTAACACCACTTACAAAGTCCAAAGGGACTCAGTTTATAATAACATAACATGAGTGGAAATTAAAGAGTTTTATTGACTAAATTAGTACTCTGATTTAGTCAATAAAATCATTCTCTGCACAAATATTTTTCCGTGGTACTTCAAATGCTTTCTTTAAAAAAAAAAATCCATCTTGGCACTGCTGCAAAATGGCATGAGCGAGAGACAGGTAGCCAAAAAACTGAAGATCTCCAACACCAAGAAACAACAAGCCCACCATGGTACATGGGACGTATCAAAGAGTAGATACTGAACAAGATAGTTATCTGTAGTTTACCTTGGTACCCGACACAGTGCAGGACTCTGCTGTGAAGGTGGAGACACGTGGCGGTGGTGTATTTGCGACAATAAAAAAAAAGAAATTTGAAAGAGCGTTGGCTTGGATTGAGGAATGGCGGCCTACCACTCCTAAATGAATGTAGAAGAAACACTGGTGGTCCAAGAATGTTTTCCATGACTGTATATTCTTTATAAATATACTTTGTATTTGTTATCTTTTATTATATGCTGCTTTAAGCTGTGTAAGGGAATAAAGTATTGTCTGCAGTGTTATTTATCTGCATTTATTTAGTTTTCATGATCATCTGCGATTACGTTCTGCATCTGTGAGAACTCCAGCTCTGTTTTGAGGTTCTTTTTTCTCCTTCTTGAGGTTTTGGTCAGGATCAGGTCAGATTTATATAATTGATGCTATTTTATCCTTTGTCGTCTTCCATAGTTCCCCGTACGTTTTCTTGCGTCGAGCGCGTTATGCCTCCCCTGTGGTGAAAGTATGCGTCTGTACGTGTGGGTGTGTCCTCTCCTTGCGCTATAGAATTTGAGGTTAAGGTTAAAGGTTGTTATTCAGTTTGCAAATGTTTTTCGGGCTATGCGTCTTTGTTCCTCTGGTCCCAACAGCAGCAAACCAAATTTGAGGCCACAGTTGGCCAGAAAGCCGGTCTGGTGGTCAGCTGTTTCCTCGAAGTGACACAGTGTTTCTCCGACTGGTGACCATCCCCTCAGCCTGCTGGCTCCAAACCAGTGGACTGCGGTTTCTTTCCAATGAGCATCCACCCCAACAACAGCATGAGCTCACTGCTGTAATTAGCCTACCTAGATCTGAGCTACACATATGCATTCGATCACGGCTCCCTCAGTAAGATAAGACTTTGGTGTGTTTTTTTTTTTTCGTAGCCACACGCTGTCGTTTCAGCCGAAGGAAAAACAAATATCCATTGTTTAAACTCTGGAAAGTGGTGAAAATGGATCCTGATAATTTATAGATTACGCTTTGGGTCACAGCTCTTATGTTGTTTTTTTAGGGATACAGTGGAAATGGCAGAAAAGCATCAGAGCAGCCGGATCACATCTGGAGGTGGTTTGACTCATTTTGTGTGATCAGATGTGTGACCGGTATAAATGCGGTTTGTGCATTTTGCCCACATTCTTAAGAAAACATTAGTTAAAGGGTAAAAGTTAAAAGGCCACCTCACTGAAGCTGCCTTTGAAAATTCACTTTAACTGACGATCCCCCCCCCCCCCCCCCCCCCCCCCCCCCAAAAAAGGATAAAATGGGATCTGTATGCCTAAATGTTCTCAAAGTATTGATACACACGTGGACAAAATTGTTGGTACCCCTCAGTTAAAGAAGGAAAAACCCACAATTCTCACTGAAATCACTTGAAACTCACAAAAGTAACAATAAATAAAAATTTATTGAAAATTAAATAATCAAAATCAGCCATCACTTTTGAATTGTTGATTAACATAATTATTTAAAAAAACAAACTAATGAAATAGGGCTGGACAAAAATGATGGTACCCATAACTTAATATTTTGTTGCACAACCTTTTGAGGCAATCACTGCAATTAAACGATTTCTGTATTTGTCAATGAGCGTTCTGCAGCTGTCAACAGGTATTTTGGCCCACTCCTCATGAGCAAACAGCTCCAGTTGTCTCAGGTTTGATGGGTGTCTTCTCCAAATGGCATGTTTCAGCTCCTTCCACATATGTTCAATGGGATTGAGATCTGGGCTCATAGAAGGCCACTTTAGAATAGTCCAACGCTTTTCTCTCAGCCATTCTTGGGCGTTTTTGGCTGTGTGTTTTGGATCGTTGTCCTGTTGGAAGACCCATGACCTGCGACTGAGACCAAGCTTTCTGACACTAGGCAGCACATTTCTCTCCAGAATGCCTTGATAGTCTTCAGATTTCATCGTACCTTGCACACTTTCAAGACACCTGTGCCAGATGCAGCAAAGCAGCCCCAAAACATTACTGAGCCTCCTCCATGTTTCACCGTAGGGACAGTGTTCTTTTCTTCGTATGCTTGGTTTTTGAGTCTACGAACATAGAGTTGATGTGCCTTACCAAAAAGCTCCAGTTTGGTCTCATCTGTCCAAAGGACATTCTCCCAGAAGCTTTGTGGCTTGTCAACATGCATTTTTGCAAATTCCAGTCTCGCTTTTTTATGAGTTTTTTTCAGCAGTGGTGTCCTCCTTGGTCGTCTCCCATGAAGTCCACTTTGGCTCAAACGACGACGAATGGTGCGATCTGACACTGATGTACCTTGGCCTTGGAGTTCACCTTTAATTTCTTTGGAGGTTGCTCTGGGCTCTTTGGATACAATTCCAACGATCCGTCTCTTCAATTTGTCATCAATTTTCCTCTTGCGGCCACGTCCAGGGAGGTTGGCTACTGTCCCGTGGGTCTTGAACTTCTGAATAATATGAGCCACTGTTGTCACAGGAACTTCAAGCTGTTTAGAGATGGTCTTATAGCCTTTACCTTTAAGATGTTTGTCTATAATTTTTTTTCGGATGTCCTGGGACAATTCTCTCCTTGGCTTTCTGTTGTCCATGTTCAGTGTGGTACACACCTTTTCACCAAACAGCAGGGTGACTACTTGTCTCCCTTTAAATAGGCAGACTGACTGATTATGAGTTTGGAAACACCTGTGATGTCAATTAAATGACACACCTGAGTTAATCATGTCACTCTGGTCAAATAGTTTTCAATCTTTTATAGAGGTACCATCATTTTTGTCCAGGCCTGTTTCATTAGTTTGTTTTTTTAAATAATTATGTTAATCAACAATTCAAAAGTAATGGCTGTTTTTGATTATTTAATTTTCAATAAATTTTTATTTATTGTTACTTTTGTGAGTTTCAAGTGATTTCAGTGAGAATTGTGGGTTTTTCCTTCTTTAACTGAGGGGTACCAACAATTTTGTCCACGTGTGTATGATATGCAACATAAGGGCCATGTACGTAGGAGGCTGCTGAATATATGTCAGCTTTATTAGAAAGACTACAAAATAGGGCTGGGCATTAAATCGAATTAATTCGATTAATTCACATTTTTAAAACCTGACGATTTGAAAATTTGCCAAATCGTAAAATCGAGGCGAGCTTAAATATATAACAATGCAGATTCTTCTTCTGCCTTTCACGACTTGTGCACTGGCGTTTGCTTCCGCCTCTCATCTCCTTCCGCCAAAACCCCGTCATGGCGGACAACAGCAGACGAAGAGTTGGTCACGAGAAAAGGGCCTCAGGGCCTCATGTTACATCGATTATATGGAAGTGGTTCGGCTTTGACAAGACTGACACAGAGCAAACTACAGTCAGGTGCAAGGTTTGCAAAAGTACTGTGAAAACAAAGAGTAGCAGCACAACTAACCTCTTTCAGCACCTCCGACAGAGGCATCCTAAAGAATGGGAAGAGTGCTCGCAGCTACGGGAGTGCGGCATGGCTAGCACTAGCCATAGCAAACAGACCGCAAAGAAACAACGAAAATCGATTAAAATCGTAATCGTCCAAGATGACTAAAAAAAAATCGAGATTTTATTTTTTGGCCATATTGCCCAGCCCTACTACAAAATAGAACCTGATTGATATATTTTGTCGACTGATATTAGCCTAACCCCCCGCGATCCTAGTGAGGATAAAGCGGTGTATAGAGAATGGATGGATGGATGGATATTAGCCTATCACAGATACATGAAGATCGGTGTATACAGCTGCATGCAAAATTATTCAAACCCCTCATGAGGCTGTATCTTCAGCTCCCTTTAGCTGCAATACCTGCTGTAGACGTCAGGTATCGTCTCTAACAAGCTTCTGGTGGCGCTCCTTGAGAGTTTTCGACCATTCCTCGTAGGCAGTGGTCTCCAGCTCAACAGTGTTCAGAGTTCACAGAGATTGGTTGAATTAGCGTTAATTGTTGTGATCAGAACATCGCGAATCCCTGGAGGGATTGTACATGTAGCAGAGTAAGAGTCACAGCTGAGCAGACAGTGGTGCGGAGTCAAGCGGTGTCTTCATGATAGGTTGAAAACTAGTTTGTGAAATATGTTGCTTGAAAGTTATTCAACAATGATCCACTCAATTTTTCCTTTTCATTATAACTTTAATCCCTATAAAAACAGTTTTGTCCGATGTATTGATGACACAGTTTAATATTCAGCGTTTTGTCTGGCTCTACTACCAACATCCTGCATGATCTGGGCTGTTTTCAGCGTTTTTATTGTTTCGACATCTCTCACCATCCACACCTTCAACATGCCTGAATCACAATGCAGGCAAAATCTGGATGTATACTTTTTTATGCCAACTGAAAATAGTCTGTGCCGACACAAGCCGGAAATTTTATAGTTGAAAATTATCCTTTCCACGTCTCTGCGGTGGATAAAGTATATAATGTGACACTGAAACGCGACACTGTTTTTACACGACCTCAGACGTATATTTGGCGTTTCTGTGCTCGGCTGATCAGGGAACTGAAGGCTAGAAGAAACAGAAAAGTCACTGTGGCTTCAGACTGATGCTTTTACGATTAAAAGAAGACATCAAGACATCATTCAGGAATTATCTACAGATAAATAAAAGGTTACCTGATTATTTAAATGAGTCTGAGTTCCAGTCCTGGTTCAGTCTGTGTGTCTCGTAGTGGAGGCTCAGTGTAAATATTTTTTTTTCCTTTTGGTCAGATAAAGAAGGAATCCACCTCTGAATGCTGATTGGACTATTGTCTGTCTCTTTTAGATGGCAGATTGTTGTTCTCTTTATTGTCTGCCTTCATCTGTTCCCGTTTGATCTCAGTCTTCTTGTCTTTCATGCACTTCTTATTTCCTCCCATCTCTCAATGGCCTTTTATTCATTCACTCATTTTTTTGTCCATTTCCTCTTTTTTTTTTTTCTAATCTGTTGTTTCTTTTGTGGAAGCGACAAACATGCTCAGACGTGCCCTCCTTCCACTGTCATTTCTATTATTTGGTAGCTGGTAGATAACAATCTGGAGTCTCTTTTCTTCTGAGATGTTGTGGATAAGGGACACCTGTTGCAGCGCTGCAGCTCCAGCTGTTTGGGTGTGTGTGATCACAGAGCAGGTCCGGGTGTTTGGGTGAAGGATGCACTTTAAAGAGGCTGGAAGACAAAGCAAAGTGAGGAAGCCATCGGGATGAATAGAGCAGAGGTCCTGTTGGTCTTTCAGGTCTACAAAACTCCTTCTTATTAAAGTCTGCTGTGTTGTGACTACAAGACTCTGTTATCTGAGGACTACTTCAAATGAATTAGGCAGGTAGAATTTGGCAGACTTGGGTAGAAAATGCAGTAAACTGTCAGTACAATATTACACACAGACGTGGACATAATCTTAGTGGTGGATGCAGATGTGGCTCCAGATGTTAAAAGGATGGAGTGAACAGAGTAAAATCAGATCAGTTAACAAAAGTTATTTCATTGCATATAACGTTTCCATTCTTATTTTGGTAGATAGACTCTTAAAGATGCACTGAAATTCAAAATACTTTGGTTTTATTTACAAGCTGTTTTTAGCAGCTAAAATTAGTGTCTAAAGTTAGCAGCTGCATTATACAGGAGGTACTCAACTTACACAGAAGTTGATTTTCGCCCTAAGTCAGAACTCCGAATGTAAACAAAGCCGTTCCGTTCATCACGATATCGATCAGTTCTTCATAAAAGTCCTGAATACCAACGCCTTTCATGCATGTATGAATCATTTTACAAGAAGATAACAGAATATTGTAACGGACTGATATTGTTGTTGATGCTCAGGTTTCAGTGTTTATTATTCAGATTTACCTAATGTCAGTAAACGTGCCATGTTTAGTTAGCTCACCTCTGATTGGCTGAGAGTCATCAGTAGAGAGAGCTGGGAACGACGGCTAATTCTGGAGCTAAGTTATGGGGTTTTTCTAGTTATTTTGGCGTTGGCTACGGCCCACAGTAGTCTGTGTGAAGGTTCAGTAAACCACCAGAGAACCAGATAAAGTCTCACACATTCATCACAGAGGGTCGCTACAACATGTTGACCTGCTTTTACACCTTGACTCATGTTGGTCGGTGTTTCTTCTGTTTCCAGCGTTTTATTCTAATTTCACTTCCATGGAGACGCCTTTCCTTTTCTTCAAAGCATCAGAAGAGTCTGACTTACGCTTGGGAGCCATAATGAAGGGCAAAAAGTTAGTGAATGTAGCACAATCCAAGGTGGAATACAACCAGGGAATGAAAACAAAGCCGTCTTATAGCGCCACGTGACGACGTATTCATCCGCTTCGGTCGTCAGCTAGTTCCACGTAACCAATTCAGACGTAACGATGAAACGTCGTAGGTCGATGACATTGTAAACCGAGGACCTCCTGCATTATATGGTGTACAGGAGTAATATTGCACATGAATTAGTTCACTGTTGCACCTGAGTGATCACAGAAAAAAAGCCAAGTTAAAGCTGATAGTATTTATTAATTTTGCTCGCAATAGGTCTTATTTTTAATGTTCAATATATGTGATGTTCAAATTCTGAAATCTTCAGAAACGAGGATTTTGAACGGTGTAGTCCTGATTAAAGACACTTGTAATAATCAGTGGAATGGATTCACTTTTTTTTTATTTTGGGTCATGATGGATTACTTTACTGCAGTGAGAGCATCTTTTCAACTATCTAGTTTATTATCTCCAGGTTTACTCGGCTGGATTAGTGCGGTATTTAGTGAGGGGCTGTAAACCGACACACATTAACACCAAGTTGTCCGCTCCACAACTTTTGTGTCATCCTGATCGGCGCTCTGCTTTGTCGGTAACACCAAGAGTGGACTTGTGCAACACTTTAGGGCTGATAAGCCGTTATGACGGACAGATGGAGCTGTGAATCTCCCAGCTGAAGAAGTCCTTTGATGGTCTGAGATAAAGCATAGTGACAACATTAAGATTAGGAAGATTAATGTGTTGCTTTGAATCGCACTTTTGACACTTTCCCATGATAAGAACAACATCCAGACACACTAGATCAGGGGTGTCCAACATGAGACCCACGGGCCAAAACCAGCCCTCAAAGTGTAAAAAGTCCAGAGAAGACATTAACTGCAGATTGTAAATTATTGAAACTATAAATTTAAAATAATTTCTAGACCGTGACAAATTATTTTGATCATGAAATAAAATACAAGATTGTTAATTGTTGTTTTGCGTGTAATTTTTGTAATATTTTGTCTTGTTTTTGTTGTTTTTTGTCTTTTTTGTCTGACTTATTGTTTGCCTCATTTTGTTTCTATTTTTTCAATATTTTGTCTTTTTTTTTTTTTTTGTCTTTTTGTTTGACTTTTGTCGTTCGTCTCATGTTTTTGTCCCTTTGTGTTGTTTTCTGTCACGTTTTGGTAAAAGTTTGTCTTGTTTTTTGTCTTTTCTTTGTAGTTTTGATCATAAATTATGATTATAAATGTTCTTTTGTCATTTTGAGTTTCATTTTTGTAATATTTTGTCTTATTTTTGGATTTTTTTTGTTGTTTGTCTCACGTTTTTGTCATTTTATTTCTGGCTTTTGTTTTATATTTTTTGTCTTGCTTGTGTCGTTACTGTACTTTTTTGTCATTTTGTATCTCACTTTCGTTATTTTTTGTTGCTGTGTAACTTTTTTGTAGCATTTTTTGCTTCTTTTTTGTTTCGTGTCGTTTGTCTCATTTTTTGGGTATTTTGTGTCTGATTTTTGTAATATTTTGTCTTGTTTTTGTTGAGTTATTTTTTTTTCCTGACTTTTGTCATTTTGATCATAAAGTAAAATCCTCTATGGTTCAGTTCCAAATGACTAAATGTTGTGTTTCTTTGTAGACACTCTGTGGTCTGGAAGTTGTAATGTGGAAATGATAAACTGAGGCTGAATGTTACTGAAATTGAAATTATTTTTCTTTAAAAAATTCAGGTTGTTCATGATGTCTTGTAAAAAGATAATTCCTTAAATTTGAACATGTTTGCTCTAAAACAAAGGAAGCATTAGGAGTTGCAGTTATTTATAGGTTATTACGGTGTGATTTCACTGGTCCGGTCCGCTGGAGATCAAACTGGACCTGCACTAGACTATCATATTGTAGCACGTATATGTTTATTAATAAGATGCTAGCACACACATATGCTAACTCAATGCCTGCCTCTTTAGGTTGTCAGCGTCCCGTCGGTCTCTCCAGAGGAAAGGCGAAGGTGTGTTACTACAGCGGCTGGTATTACTGCCAGAGCTGCCATCAGGACAACTCTTTCCTCATCCCAGCTCGCCTGCTGCACAACTGGGACACCAGCAAGCACAAGGTGGGGAAGCACCGGTACAGACAGCACTCTGAAAGTACGCAGTTCCTCTTTCTGAGAAGCATCATCAGACTTGTCGGGTCCGAAAGGCCTCGTAATGCTTTTAACTGTTACAGATGCATATAAACCTCATCAGGGCTCCATTACCAGCCCGCCGCATTCCAGGAAACTGCAAGTCTTCCTAGAAATTATCTGTCTGCTGAGAGAAGATCAATATCCTGTAAAAAAAAAAAATAAATAATGAATAAATTGAAAAAACTGTAAAAATCCGGCAGGAACAGTGCCAGGAAAAAATAGAGGAAAAGGTCTGTAAGAAATGAATATAAACAAACAAATATCTGTAAAATAATGATATTCTTAGCTGATTAAATCCAGAAAAAACTGTATGAATGTGTGTGAATTAGATTTTGACTGGATATTTCTGTAAAATCTGTAAAAGTAATTTTTCAGTCTTTAATATTTATAATTTTTCTTTTAAATAACAGAAAATACCTGTAACTTATGATTTTTTTTGCTGATTTAAATACAGTAAGGATTGTGTAATTTCATAGTCAAATGTAAAAATAATTATTCAATCATGAGTCAAATCGATGCTATCATTTAAAACTGGAAAATTTCTGCGGATGTTTTGATTTTTTTAGAATTCTGTCCCTATTTTACAGTTAACATTTGAATTATTGCTTTGGACAAAATCAGAAATTCTGTAAAATCACTCAAACCAATAGAAAAGGATGTGTTTTTTAGGTGTAACAATATACAGTTCTATGTATAAGTTAAGTGAAAGCTACAGCCCAGATGACACTATCTTAAATTTGCATAACGACTTTTTTGTTTACTGCAAAGAGGGAAGAACAGCTGACATGACAAGTCCTGGGATAGTTTTCACCTCTAGAGAACACAGTATTATATGTTGTTTGTTTAATCCGTACAAAAACTGTAGACTTTTGCAAGGATTTTTCGGCCTCCGTCATCCATTACAAGTGCATGAAGTGCAGCTTTTTGGGTTTTTTCTCCTCATGCGTCGACGTCTCTCCTCCAGGTGTCTAAACAGGCCAAGGAGTTCCTGGAGTTTGTGTATGAGGAGCCGCTGTTGGACATCCAGCAGCTCAACCCCTGTCTGTACGAACACTGTGAGGCTCTGAGCACCGTCCTGCGCCTCCGTCAGCAGCTCCAGTCTCTAAGGGCCTACCTGTTCAGCTGCCGGGCAACCATTGCTGAGGACCTCAGGCGAAGGTATGCCGGCTTCAAGGTTTCTGTGGCACTTAGAAGAAAGCTAGAGCGCTGTTCTCAACCTGTTTTGGCCTTAAAGTAAAGCATTATTTACGTGGTGAACGTCTAATCTGAGCAGGATCGGTGATCTTCAGTCCGCTTGTAGATTTACCGTGCAGCAAACAGAGTTACCTACAGTTCTACAGTTTCATTTGGCAGACGCTTTTATCTAAGACGCACATCTTAGAGTAGATACGAAACAAGCAAGGATCTAGACGGGAGAAAGCAACCTGGATGAGAGTTCAAGACCGTAATAGGGCTGTGGTGTCTACAGGCAGTGCAGATATAGTGGGATTTTTAAAAAAATGCTTAAAATAAAAAAATATTCATTGTTTATTTATTTTATCTTATTTATTTGTTTCATTTTTAACTTCAACAAACCGAGCTGATTCGAGGTCTACTGAAGTGTCTACAAGCAGTGCAGACGTAATAGAATTTTGTAATTTATTAATTTTTTGTTATTTTATTTTTAATCTAATAAATAATAATTACAAAATGTAATCTCTTTATTTACTTTTTTTTTTTTTTTACGGCTTTTGTTTAACTTTTTATTCAAATTTTTCCGAGGTCTACTGAAGTTATCGCAGAAAGCATCAGCTCAGAAAATATTATTTTCCTGCCCAGCGTGCTTCACAGGTCCTACCAAAGTTTCGTTATCACCTGATTCTCTCCTTCTGAAGTGAGCTGCTTCGCCACATTGTGTGTGTGATCATTTTCACAGTTTATTTTTTTGTGTTTACATTTAAACCTCATACTGCCTTTATTTTCCGTATATTCTATGATTTATATGTTGAGGGGAGACTTCACCAAACATCCTAATCTGAACATCCATTTCATGAGCCACAAGCTCCAACTGACCCTTATGGCCTTTTGCTATATCTATAAATATCATCAGTAATGTTAATTAATGTGGTTTTAACTCTCCTGAATAATTACCATTATTATATTTCAGCTTCTAAGGTTTATGTATTTCGGCATAAACATATGTAAACACAGTGAAAATGGCCTGCTTGGACGTACACTTGATTATAATTAGATTTTACTGGTAATTAACCAGATTTTGAAAGCATATTTGTGACGATACGGCTGGTTCTCTATGCAAACACATGGATAAGAATCTGCAGCATTAGTTCTAACCTCCAGAAGAATCACAAGGCTTTAGCTTTCTTAAAGATACCACATAGGTATGGCTGGACGAAGTCATTCAGTGGTTTTAGAAAACAATAAAATCATTGTAACCGCTGTAACCGTCCGATAGGTTTCTATATTACACTCACTAGACCAGGGGTCGGCAACCCGCGGCTCCGGAGCCGCATGCGGCTCTTTCAGCCCTCTGTTGCGGCTCCCTGTAACTTTGGAAAATAAACTGTTCTGCCTTTCAGGCGCGTTTCAATGCATTTTAATATAGAGAGTTTTATTATGAAATTACAGCTCTTATTTTGACGTGTCACTCCACCGGATGTGCTGCTGGGGTTTTTTTCCCCTGGGACATGAGAGCGCTAAGTTGATGCAGAGAAGATGGAGAAGCAACGCCTGTAGTTTCATATCGTTTTGTACTCAAGATAATAGATAAATAGATTTTACAAGTTAAATAGACATTCGCAAAATATTGAGTTCCAGCTAACGTTATGTAACATATGAGGTCCAGGAGCAAAAATGGCATTAAGATAAATATTAGTGGAAGGACACAATTTAAAAAATGAATCTATCTAATTAGAGGCTTTGTAATTAATTAGTCACGACTGATTAACAAAGGCATAGAGGTAAAAAAGCGATATATGCAGTGTTGTCTTCATCTTAAATGCCAAAAGGATTTTGCGGCTCCCGGTGTTTTCTTTTCTGTGGGAAACGGGTCGAAATGACTCTTTGAGTGTTAAAGGTTGCCGACCCCTGCACTAGACAGTAGAGCGTTACAAGAGTCCAGTCTGCTGGAGATAAAAGCATTTATGACTCTGGCAGGGAGAGAAACTCTGGCAATAATTCTCAGATGATAAAAGGATGATGACATGTAGTGTTTCGACATTTAGAGAAGAAGAAGAACATAAAGGAAACATCCATCTGAATGATCCCCAAGACTTCTGGGAGAATATTCTACGGACTGACGAGACAGAAGTAGATCTTTTTGGAAGGTGTGTGTCTTGTTACATCTGGAAAAAGACCATCATAGCAACAGTCCAACATGGTGGTAATAGTATGATGGTTTGAGGATCTGGACGACTTGCTGTGATTGATGGAACCATGAATTCTGCTCTCTACCGGAAGATCCTGAAGGAGAACATTCGGCCATCAGTTCCTGCCCTCAAGCTGAAGATCACTTGGGTTCTGCAGCAGGACAATGATCCAAAACACACCAGCAAGTCAACTTCTGAATAGCTTAAAAAAACTAAACGAAGGTTTTGGAGTGGCTTTGTCAAAGTCTGGACTTGAATCCGATTGAAATGCTGGCATGACCTCAAAAAGGCCATTCATGCTGGAAAACCCTCAAGTGTTGCTGAATTAAAACAATTCTGCAAAGAAGAGTGGACCAAAATATCTCCACAGAGATGTGAAAGACTCATTGGCAATTCTGGAAAACACCTGATTTCAGTTGCTGCTGCTGCTGAGGACAGTCCAACCAGTTACTAAGTTTAGGAGGCAATTATTTTTTCACACAGGGCCGAGGAGCTTTGAAGACTTTTTCATCATTTAAAAACTGCATTTTGTGTTTACTTGGGTTGTCTTTGTCTGATAATTATATTTGTGGGGAAAACAAACCAAAAAATAAGAATTTGACAGGGGCAAATACTTTTTCACTGCACTGTATAGTCATGCATCGTCTGCCTAATTACGAACATGAATGCTCTATTGCCAAAAGTAGCGCATACAGACATCAATCTAAACACGCATGTCAGGCATGTTTCGTCAAAGAGTGCTCATCCGTGGCCACAAAGCCGAACACTTTAGAGTTCTACCAGCAGTAAACAAGGAGATATCCAGCAGCAAATGCCCCCAGTTTGGTGTGAGAAAGTTCTTTGTCACGATTCGAGTGCAGCTGAATTTGTAGCGATATTAAAAAAAAAAACGCATTAATTTTCATGTTTAACGTTTAGCAGAGAGACTCACACAGACCGATGCACTTAAATATTTGTTATATTCCAGACTGTTCACATCTCTTCGTATGATCTGCGTGTTTACATGTGTGTGTCTGAGTTCATATGTATACGTTCCCATAACTTTTATCTACGTGCATTCCCATGTGTGTGTGTGTGTATATACATACTGCTTACACATAAAAGATGTGTGTGTGTGTGTGTGTTGATGTGTGTGTCGGTCAGAGGGGATGATTGTTTATCTGAGTGGGGTCCCACACTGAAAGCCTTGTCTGAGGGCTGATGGATGCTTTTTGCCCTGGTTCAGGTCACTAATACACTCTGATCCGACGGAGCATTTCCACAGGAGATTCAGACTTCAGTTTCATTCATTCTCTGTCTGTTATTAATGCATTACAAGTTAGATGCCAGAATCCAATAGTATTTCCTTTATTTCCTTCTTTTTATTGCATGTAAAGCTGCCATATTTATGTCATTAATCAATCAATTCATAGAGCGTAGATTCATGAATAACTATTTGGATCTTGATTACGGTAATTATTAGAGCAAAAATGCCAACAATTTCAGCTTCTTAGATGTGAGAATTTGCTCATTTTTGAGACTTTGTGACAGTAAATTGAATGCATTTGGTTTATGTATCATTAAGGAGAAATTGTCAACGAAAATTGTCTTAAAGCAGCAGAGTCAAACCCATTTAGTTCAGGTTCCACATTCAGCCCAATTTGATTGAGATCAATAATCCGGACCAGTAAAACTACAGCATAATAACCTGTAAATAACCACAACTCTACCTTTGTTTAATGCAGAAATGTAAGTTTTGAAAATTTTCACATCGACGGAATAATCTTTTTACAAGACATCATGAACAACCTGAAATTTCTAAAGAAAAATAAGTAAAATCTCAGCAACATTAGGCCTCAGTTTATCATTTTCACATTACAACTTCGAGATTGCATAGTTTCTACAAATGAACACAACATTTAGTCATCTGGAACTGAACGACATAGGGTTTTACTTTATGAACAAAACTACAAAAGTCAGACAAAAAAAGACAAAACCCAACAAAAACAGGACAATATTAGAAACGTGCGACACTAAATGATGAAAATGAAAGACAAAACATAAAAAAGAAACAAAAACTTTGACAAAAATTACAAAGCAGTTAAAAAATGCAAGACAAAAAAGGAACAAAATGAGCAAAAATAAAAAGGAAAAACAAGCGAGACAAAATATTAGACAACAAACAAGACAAAATATTACAAAAATGAGACACAAAATGACAGAACAGTGAAAAATCTAATATTTTACTTTATGTTCAAAACATCTTGTCATGCTCTAGAAATTATTTTAAATTTATAATTTTACTTATTTACAATCTGCGGTTAATATCTTCTCTGGAATTTTTACACTTTGAGGGCCGGATTGGACCCTCTGGAGGACCGGTTTTGGCCTGCGCGCCGCATGTTTGGCAACCCTGTCTTAGAGGTTTTAGACTGAGATGATTATTTCATTAATACTGCTGCTTGTATTAGATCATGAAGGGCTGAATTTACAGGATTTTTGTCTGAAAAAAACCATCATTATTCGATCTGTGAAGAGTTCCTCAACTTATTTTACAAAAAAATTGCCACATCACATCCATTTTTAAGACGATTGAGATTTATTTTTAATGTGGCATATTTAGTCACTGTCCTGAATGTGCGCTACATTTATGATAAAAATTCATTGTGAAGGTAACATTACTGCAACGTTCATGTAAGTCAGTAAAGTCACACGTCTTCTCTATAAGCTCCTGGTGTTTCTATCAGCCGTTAAAAAAAAAAACATCACGTTTGTCTGTTGCGAGGCAGAGCAGCATCTTGGCGCTCTGTGTTTACTTCTGTCCCATTAGCTAGTGCTGGCCGGTGCCCCGCCACTTCCAAACACTGCAGGATTGATGAAGGCCGTGGCGCTAAAACCTTCCCGTAGTCATCAGTCTCCTTCAGGGGGGGATCTGAGGAGACATGGCTGCTGTGGACGAAGTGCCATGAGCGCACAATCGCTGCCACACGAGGTGCTAAAACCTGGAAGTTAGAGGCGACTCTGTTTGTAATTTCTTAGACACTCTCAGAGGTTTGCTTCTAAGATGGCAACAGATTGTTTTAATCGCAGAATTCAGAGAAAGTGAGACTTGACCCTTGTGTCGTCCTGCGAGTCAAACTGTTTTAAAGTTGAAAAATGTGGGAAAAAAATCTATTTTCACAGTGAAGCTTCTGATGTCCACATTTTCAACATTTTTGGGAAATCTTTGAACATTTTTGTTGGAGAGAAAGAAATGTTAAAAATGTTAAGAACATTTACAAAAAATCAACCAGAATCCAGCGAACTTTTTTGTGAATGTTCTGAAAGAAAATATTAGAAGTTTTTCTGATATATATGTAATCATTTTAGATAAGAAGATAGAGATAAGACCAAAAACTCTAGTCAAACTATTGTTCTAGCAGGCCATGTAATGTCTGCACTGACATCCATAATAGAGACTTCAGATTGTAATATCTGAAACGAGTCCTTGATTTGAGACAGTAGTGTGTCATTTGTAAACACTCAGTTTCATCGGCTAAAATCAAACATTTTAGAAATTTCAAATTTCTAGCTCCACAGAAAAGTGCTGATCTTTACTCTCTGTTCACAACATCATAAGTTCCTTTCTGTTCCATGTGTTCGTACTGAACTGAGTAAAAAGGCTTTTGTTTACTGTGCACCTTTAGCATGGAATATGTTGCAGAAAGACTGGAAATGAGTTGATCTCATTGAGCGCCTTTAAATCCAAACTTCCACTACATGGACTTGCCTGTCATAACTTGCTTAGACATTTATTTATTTTTATTTGTTTGTTCTGTTCGTGTTTTAATTCTGTTTTAACTGTGTCATTTTCTAACTGTTTGTATTTGCTGCTGCCTATCTTGACCAGGACTCCCTTGCAGAAGGGGTAGTTCATCTCAATGGGATTTCTGCTGCTAAAAATAAAAAAAAATGCTTAAAATAAAATTACGTCTGTCTTATTGACAGGTGATTTCCATGTGGATGTTGGGCTGCAACGTGCAGGTTGCTTTTGCAGCGTGTTTGTTGTCGGTTGCTAAGGACTTATCAACGGTTGCCGAGGTGTTAGCGGGTTGTTGCTAGGTGATTACGAGTGTTTGCCAAGGTGTTACTAAATTTTAGGTGATCACCATAAGCTGCTAAGGTGTTTGTTAATGGCTTCTCAACACGTCAACATCCAGTTCTCGCGATAGAAAGTATTTCTTTTTATCTTCTTTACGGCGTTATTGTTGCTTTCTTTGTCTTATTTTCTTTTTACATAATGTTTTTTTTTTTTATGACATCGCCAGTAAATTACTTACTAGGTTGTTAGAATGGATGTGGGGGTGTTAAATGGGATGTATGGGTCGAGGTACATGTTCCTGGTGTGTCTGAGATGGTTGCTGGTGTTCATAAGGAGGTTGTGTAGTGGTTGTGAAGGAGTACTTATAGCTTCCAAAAAGTTGTATCAGCACTCCTCTAACACTCTGTCAACAAAAAATGACCGCTATAAGTGTGAGAAAGATAAGATTTACTCCTTTTTTTCTGGTTTGCATTAGATTGTAATGTGTTGGTTCGTCCACCTCCTACATACTTTTTCAGGACTTCCTACATCTCAGCTCCCCTCCCTCAGCACACAGTCGTAATCACCCGGCGATAACGGCGATTTAATGAAAGGAGTGGTGGAAATAGGGGAATAAAACATGGTATCAGGTCTTGTGTAAATGTTGTCCGTTGTTGGCTTGTGTGTACATTTGCATACGTGCATGAATCTGGTTCTGCTGTTTCTAATCTAATCCTGAAATGTTCTCAAGTGCTTTGGTCAAGATCAGCACACACTGTCAGGGTGTGTTCATCTGCGCACCGGCTACACAGAAAGGACAGTGTGTGTGTGAGTGTGTGTGTGTTGTCGTCTTATGAATGCAGATGTGGTAACCGTTGGTAACGTGCCAAACATAGTAGTTTGTAGTTTATCGCAGAGAGAGGCGTCTGGATCACACACAGAAACGCATCGTTGTGTTTTAGTGACACTTCATCACAGCTGTAGACGGGATTTAACACGGAGCCATCCATCTTAGTGGTCTGAGAGGAGGCCTCACCACACACACACACACACACACACACGCACACACACACGTATTTCCAACATTGTGACATGAGCTACTTACAGCCATGGCCATAAGTTTGGACACAAGTACCATAACGCTTGTGAATCTTAGAAAATACCACAAAATTGTCACTTACCAGTCATAGCCATCAACCAAAATGAAATACAAATATTTCCAGTGCATAAATTTGATGTTTGACAGCAAATATTGACATTGGAATATTAACTGCAAATTGTTGCACAAATTTTGTCATTGACTGACAAAAGTTTTTCATATACTATTTGCTGTCAAACATCAAATTTATGCACTGGAAATATCTGTATTTCATTTTGGTTGATGGCTATGACTTGTATTTATATTGTAAGTGACAATTTTGTGGTATTTTCTAAGATTCACAAGCGTCATGGTACTTGTGTCCAAACTTATGGCCATGACTGTACAAATAATAATGCCAATCAGACTAAAAAAAATGACAGTTTGTTTAAAAATGTTGTATTGAAATTAATATGGCATGATTTCAGAAAGCACTGATTTTGTGTCTGTATCTTCCAGTGGGCATATGTGACTTAAACTACAACCTACACTTGATGTTTTCTGCAGTTTAGGGGAAGAAAAATGTCAATTTATTTGTAAAATGAGCTGTAAAACAGCAGCATGTTGAATATTGACAAAAATTCAGTCGTATGCACTTCTAATCCGGTATTTATTTATTCTGTACTGAAAACAGTGCTCACCTTTACATGTGAAACTATACTTGACTGTCACGATCTGATAATATTACTGTCACTTTTCAGTGTCTTTTTATAGCTTTTCTTTTGTTATGGGTGAAGTTTATTCTTTATTATTCTCATCTGTGTATGTTATGGCTGTAAAATATCATAATTTATCATCTATAGTCTGAATATTTTATGCAGGAAGTGACAATAAAAGACCAGATGATGTCGTGTTGTGGCTTTAGAAAGTAGGCCGAATGCACTGATGTTGTCTGAAAAGGCGTCTCATCGCTGTTTGTCTGAACAATGCAGTAAACTTGTTGTGTTTCTTGTGTGTCTTTGCAGGATTTTCCCCAGGGAATACCTGCTACAGCACATCCACCTGTACTCCATGGCTGACCTGCAGCAGGTACACACTTTATGACTTACATGTGAACAGTAAAACCATTTCAGACGTTTGACTGAGCCGCTTCCCACCTCTTCAAATGATCTATTTTATTGTTAGGATTAGTTTAGGTGAAGATTTAAGGTCAGTGTATTCTGGGTGTAGCCTCATTTCAGATCTCTGATTAAGATAAGATAAGATAAGATAAGATAAGATAAGATAAGATAGACTTTATTGATCTCACAAAGGAGAAATTTACCGTTACAGGGCTCTTAGAAACAAAAAACAAAGGAGTGCAGAAGTCAAGAAAGTCAAGAAAGTGATTGATAATAAATATAAAATATCTGGTGTTGTGCTGCCATCTTTATTGTTGTTGTTCTTGGTGAACCATTTACTCACATAAATATGGAGATACTGTGCTTTCTTTGGCTTTTTTGGTTCAAAGGAAGTTCAGTTTTATCGGTTTCTCTCTATAAATATCATCAGGTCTTCTACCGATTTTATTTTCACATAGTTTTTTTTGTGCAGAGTTCATAGTCCAACCCAAAGGGAGTTATTCCCTAGTACAGAAAACAATGCTTCTCAGTGAAACACCTTGTTTTCTGTTACTTATCATCTTGTACTGCTTCTAGCTTGGCCCTCAAAGCATGAGCAGCTTCCTTCACATTATGTCCTCATTAGAGCAGACTGGGCTTTTTGGGAGGGGAGATTTAAAGTAGGAGCAGTAGGATCTGTAATAGATATGCCTTTTTTAATCCACTACTTCTTCTGGAAAGAACTGATTATATAGAACAATGGCTCAAGTCACAAATCGACACTTAAAATGGATCTGATTTCCACCTGAATCCCCAAATATTTTCACTTGTGGACAGTCCCAAAATATATAAGCGTGGTCTCCAATTTTTCCACAATTTCTCCAACATACATTGAAAAATAATCCCTAACAAATGCTATCTGAGCAACAAACAGGGCAAAGAAGACGACTACCACGCTGATAGTTGTGTTCTTTTCATGGGGTTTGTTGACGAACGGTGACCTATAGAATAATGCTGGCCTTATCTTTTGAGTAAACACAACCTCTCCTTTGTTTCTTTGGCAAGTGTCCGTGTCATAACAGTGATAAGCGAGCGTAATACCCTCTAACAGCCTCATTTCAAACCGGGTTTAGCACTTTCAAGTGTCCTGATCCAGGAAAACATTGAACTCAGTGGAAAGAATTCACATCTCGCGTTGTGAAAACTCTGCCTTGTGTGCTGTATTCCTGCATCAGTGTGTTGTTTAATCTGCAAATTTTATTATCAGATTAGTTGTATCTGTAAACGTGCGATTAAAACTCCACCCACCTCTGTTTTAATTAGTTTAAATGTCTTCAGCTCAGAAGTAGAGATATATTTTAAAGAAAAAGAAACACATCCCGGTCTTTCAGTGGCGGTTCGGTCGTCTCAGCGAGTTGGGGGTCACAGGAAAGCGACCACAAATGGCTGAAAAGTTCTTTTGTTTGTCATTATGTTCATTATGTCGTACTCTGGCCCGTTTTTTTCCCTCTTTCATCCCGCTCTGACTCAGACTCTCACGGTGAAAAGAGGCTGAACCTCCTCCTCCTCCTCCTCCTCCTCCACTCCCACACTGTGTCTCTCTGCTCCACTAATTGGTCACATTCAGAATCAACAGGCAGAAAAACAAAGCGTGACATCTCTCCATTCTTCCCGACATCCCCTCGGCCTCACACACGCTCTGCACACATGTGTGTCATGCGTGTGTGTGTGTGTGCGCGTTGTTCCCCGCCGAAACTGCACGGTTTACTCGCAAAACCTCCAAACTGGTGACTTCAACAATAGCAGTCTTTGGGTCGAGTCTGCCTCTCGTCCTCCCCCATCCCTCGGAGATTCTCAAGCACTCTGCCTCTTAATTGGTTTTCCATATTAACAAGCTTGTTTCTTTTGATTCACCTCCTGAATAAAATGACGCTCTTAATCAATGTGGCTTTTTTTGTTGCAGCTCAGAGGTCAGTGGAGGCTAAACTCCCCCGGCTAAAGCCCGGACCGCACTAGTCTTTTCACCTCCCGACAAATAGCCTCCACCCATATCCCCCATTAGTGCCCCGGCTGGTTTTGTAGGAGCCATATGTGTTTGTCTAAGGACGCTCTGCCCTTTTCCTCTCGCCAGACTTAAGGATGGTTTCTGGGGTTTTGTGTGAGCGCTAAAGGCTTCCCACACCGACACCCTGGCATTCCCTGTATGCCTGGCATGCCTCTCCACTCGCACTTGTCCAGACACATGGAGGCCTCTTAAGTCAATGTTAGATGTTCTCAGAAAGATCTGCAGTTTCTTCTCATGGCTCGGAGTGCAGCAGGAGCTTTAAATGCCTCACAGAGAACGGTAAATGATATGATAAGGGACAAACAGAATGTATAAAAACAAACCAAATAAGGATCAAAATTCATAGAGTCCACGGTTGTGGCTACCACTAATCTTTTGATTCCTTTTTTGGTCTGTAAAATGGTGAAAACTATCCATTAGTGTTTCCCCAAAGCCAAAGATGACGTCCTCACATGTCTTGTTTTTTCTCCAAGCCAAAGATATTGAGTTTAATCTCATGGAGAAGTAAAGAAACCAGAAAATATTGTATTTTCAGAAGCTGAAATCAGAGAATTTATGTAATTTTATGCTTCAAAAACACGTAAAGTTGTTACCCAGTTATAAAAAATAGCTGGCGATTCATTTCCTAGCCGACAACTAATTGATTAATCGCTGCAGCTCCAGTTCAGACATGCAAGGCCTTAAAAATAAAACTAAAGGCCTCTTTAGTAAATGTTAACCACTTAAACTTCAGTGTACCGCCGGCGGTACACCTACTAATTTGCATAGGAATTTCAAGAACGTCCGACGGCTGCAAACGCGATTATACAAACACTATACGCCGATGGAAAGCTTAGATTCTCATGAATCCGCCGGTATAAACCACTTTCAGATGTGATTACCACAGCGGGTGAGAAAAACACATTTGTCCGACAAAAACAAATATTCATCCATCCGTTCTCTATACACGGCTTCAACGCACACAGCGAGACTCACATTTCCGGGTTCATTATTACACACAGATGAAAATATTCCACAAAAAACGGCCATAATCCAACCTTTTACATCAGATGACACAAGCCAGTAAACTATTTTGTCCAAAACGTGTCCTGAAGTTGGTATAAAATCCACGAATAGGTCGTTTTCAAGGAAATGCACCTCGCGATGCGCGTCCAATATTCCCTGTATTTTTCGTCATTTTTTAAAATTTAAAAATAGAATATTAGCGATTTTTTTGTACTGAAAATGGCTGGAATTGACTGAAGCTTAAAGGGTTAAATGTTCTCAGAAAGATTTGCAGATTCTCCTCATGGCCTGGAGCACAGGAGGAGCTTTAATTGCATATAACTAAATTATATGATTAAAACAAATTAAATATATAATAATGGACTAAAAATGGATCAAATTTGAGCTGCGACAAAATTAGCCAAAAAGTCTGCCTTTCAATGACGATAGAAAGACAAACATTTTGGATTTGTAAAACAATTTGTACCAGATTTCTGGCCACCGTTGTCGCCATGTGTCCGTATTTAGTTTGGTTTGAGGGCTTATCCGACCACACCAGTTGTGTAATTAATCATCAGATGTACCTGTCTGCTGAAGAAGAAAAGAAAGATGGAAATCTTTTTAATAATCACCAACTAGGATGTACTTTGACTTTATTGTTTTAACCAAACAGTAAATATAGTCGTCCTCCAGCAGGGACAGCAGCGTATCATTACCACGCTTTTATTTTATCTCGCACGCGGTTTTGGCGTATTAAAAGGGATTTTATGGCTTTTGGTTTTGGAATTTCCAGAGCAGACAGTTTAATTAAATTCAGCTTCTTTTATCTCCTTTGTTGATGTACACCACGTCCACGTTTTGTCGTACTTTTCTGTTTGACTTCTGCATTCATCACTTGTCACGGACAAATGTTTTAAGGTTCGTCTGTTAATCTGAAAAGAAAAGAAAAGCGCTGCGTACGTCTGATCACCCGGTAGGTGAGGGAGAAACTCGGGGAACCCCCTGAGGAGACGAGGAAACGGCGACATCCAGCAGACATCAGGGTTTCAGAGGGAGAGAGAGAGACGGTGTTATCCAAACAGAACTCACCCTGGTCCTTCCAGCCATGTAATCCCAGCTGGCTTTCTGGTAGTCTGCATGTGTGTGTGTGTGTGTGTGTGTGTGTGTGTGTGTTTCTGTGTGCGAGTGTGTGTGTTAGAGAAAGGAGGGCAGGCGAGCGGCTGTTAAACAGCAGTTTTAGGGGATTAGGAGGTTTTGCAGCACAAAGACTCTGCGTGGAGCAGAGAGGGAGGCTGGATGGAGGAGGAGGAGTTCAGGAGGATGGACGGAGGGAAGTGTGGAAAGTGTGTTTTAGGAGGGTTTTTGGAGGGAAAGAGGGTCAAATAGGTGACTTCATCTGGAAGGTTGGACTGTAGGCTGACATGAATATTCCATATTTGCACGGTGTGAATTCTCCGGCCCTAAAATGCCTCAACTCACGGCAGCTTTTCTAAAAAATTGTGATGTTTTAAGTGTATTCGTTGCAGTAAAATTGCAGGAGACAGTGACATTTGCTAAAAAGTTACACTAGTTCCAACAGATCTGGATGCAACAGCTTCCATCACGGCGGTTTATCTGGTCTGTGGTCCGCTCCTTTCAGACGTTCTAGAGAAAAGTGTTTGTCAGTCGATGATTTTCGTTTGTATTTCACGGGTGTAAAACAGTTTACCTCTGCTTTGGTGAAGAACATCAGAGAATTGTTTTACACATCTTCAGCAGTAATTTTTGTTGGTAAATGAGAGACATTAGAATGGGACATATCTGCATCTTCAAACCATAAACAAGGAAGTGAATTCGGTGCATTACATTTGCGCTGGGGACTGCTATGATTGGTGGAACTCGCGTATGGGGGGGTAAAAGTTGCAGTGATTGGACAAAATTACAGGGTCGTACAGAATTCACGGCGATTGGTTGAATTTGTGTTTATTGTTACAATCGCAGCATCGCAAATTTGTCTTCACTCAATCATAACCTCCATTTTTCAACCTTGTGTTAAGGTGTCTAAAAGCAAATATCAGAAATGTGTATCTGATAAAGTTAGATGCTAGAACTGTCTTTTTTTTACTAACACAAGTGGACGTTCAATGAACTACAGTCATCATGCTGTGGCTCACATCTGGTGTCAGGTTCGTAAAATATATTTGACACTATAGACTATTCGATTCTCCAGCATTATTTGTGGAGGTCGCTCAATGTGAACCTATAGTTTTACTAACATTGTTTTTTTCCCCCTATTTGATTGCCCTACCAGTGATGACCCCAGGTTTTGTGGTCACATTCTTGTGTCTTGACATCAGAAGACTCTGTTTCTGCGCTAGCGTTAGCTTAGTTTTGCACAGTGTTGTTGCTGTTGAGGGATGGAAGAGCAGAATCGATGGAAGGTACTTGTGAGCGAAAATAACTATAAGATCATTTGGATTTTTACCAAAAACTTGACCTGATTTCTTGATATAGAAATCTGGTCAGAAGCTGTTAGTCAACTGAGAAAATCAGGAATGGTCTCATTTTTAAAATTACGTTAATATGTATAAAGTGCTTTAACCCTTTAATCTTCAGTCAATTCCAGCCGTTTTCAGTACAAAAAATCGCTAATATTCTATTTTTAAATAAAAAAAATGACGAAAAATACAGGGAATATTGGACAGGCATCGCGAGGTGCATTTCCTTGAAAACGACCGATTCGGGGATTTTATACCAACTTCAGGACATGTTTTGGACAAAATAGTTTACTGGCTTGTGTCATCTGGATGTAAAAGGTTGGATTATGGCCGTTTTTTGTGGAATCTTTTTTTTGTGTGTAATAATAAACCCGGAAATGTGAGTCGCGCTGTGTGCTTTGAAGCCGTGTATAGAGAACGGATGGATGAATATTCGTTTTTGTCGGACAAATGTGTTTTTCTCACCCGCTGTGGTAATCGCATCTGAAAGTGGTTTATACCGGCGGATTCATGAGAATCTAAGCTTTCCATCGGCGTATAGCGTTTGTATAATCGCGTTTGCAGCCGTCGGACATTCTTGAAATTCCTATGCAAATTAGTAGGTGTACCGCCGGCGGTACACTGAAGCTTAAGGGGTTAAGTTCTTGCATGTAGTACCTGTAAAATGAAGCTCTGGCCGGTTGTAGTTCCTCAATCACAGGTTGCCTTTGGTATTGAAAGCTGACCTGAATCAGACTTATTTTACTTTGTCTGGTTGTTGTATTTAAAGACGAGAGACTGTAGGTTCATAATCACTTGGATTATGTTTCCAATCATAATGCCTGGATGCTTTATGGACTGTTGACCCATACTAAGAATTTCCATTATTCATTAACTATTGTCCCTATAAAGAATGCCTGATTGGTATTTGCTTATTTTTGCTCTACTTACATTATCATAGATCCAGTGCAGAACTCAGTTTTCTTCTCATTCTGGAGACAGAAGTTATTCGGACCCAGAGATCTACTGCTTGGCCCAGACGCTCGGGACAACCATCAGTATTTGGCTTCATTGTTCAGGTTGGAAGCTGTCGTCTGAATTATCGTCCCAGCGTGACCCTGCCAGCCGGCGCTGCTAATAAAACGCTCACTGAATATTTATAGCAAGCGGCAGTAGCAGGAATGTGGGAATTTTAAGAAAATGGAGGGAATTTACAGAACTAAATGTGATAATATCAGCAGTTCTTCTGCGTAATTCAGTGTTTATAATAAAGATTTGCATCCAGAGTTTAGACACGTGTAGGAAGCTGATTTAATTGACTTTTCTTTATTTACTTCAGTCACTCTCCATCCATCCGTCTTGCCCCTTCGTTCCCATCGTCTCTCCAGAGAACCAGTCAGCCACCAGAGCTCACTGCCAGTCGTTTGATTCTGCCCAGTCCAATTATAGCGGGCCTTAATTACCGAGCCTGTCAGCCTCCATCAGCGGAGCCATTCGTCATGTGGACCGGGCTGGACCGGACTGAGCAGGCCTGCTTAGGGTTTGCTGTGGGCTGTAGCTGGATGGAGGGGGACTTGTAGATCTGTCTGTCTGTCTGGAGACGTTTATTATCTGTAACTGGACTCAGGTTGTTCATTCACAGAAGGACATTAAATTAGTGACACTTATGGCAGCACTGTGGAATTTTCACAGTTCAGCAGGAGCCTGTTTTCTAAAGCCTGCAACTTCAAACACACCGGAAGAGGTTTTTTTGAGTGTTTTAATTCACCACAAAGAAACACTATAACATCTAGCGAGCAATATAACCAATGTGTTAGCCTGATAATGTAGACTTCTTTCTGAAAATGCACCTGAAACAGCACTCCTTTCTTTGATTCCTTTCTAGTTTCTCTTCTTCTTTTCGCTTGTGACTAAACATTTATCAAGTGGACTCACAATATTAAAGGATAAATCTGACTTTTTTATTTAGTTTGCTCTGCTTTCAACATCTTTAGTTTAATCTAGAGCACTTTTTGTCAAATTAAATGAATATTTCCAGACATTATGCTGTTTTAGATTTGAAAGGATTTAGAGAAGAAGTTTTCTGATTATTCCTATCTGTGCTACTTGATAATACAGAGTTAAAGCTAGCTAAATATGCTGACTAACTAACTATCAGTTGCAGAGTCCACTTTGAACTCAAGTGGATTACTTTTTTAACTGACTTGGTGCTACCTAAGTTGAATCCTTCCATTGCCTTTATTACCTCTAAAGCTGCGTCTACACCAAAGGGTTATTGCTGTCATCTGTATTTTTGCGGCAACATGCACACTACTGGGTTTTCATTTTAAAACACATAACTCTTGCTACGTACACGCCTAATATCCACTCTACTAGTGAGTTGTAGACTCAAATGACTGACGGGGACCATGTTTTAGTTTGACAGCTCTGGTGTTTTGGACAGGTAGAAATGGTGACGTTAACTTTCTGACTGTGACTAAACAACCCATCTCCTGCTACATGTTTACGCCTGCACCCGACATGCCCAGTGAAAGGTCGCATAACATGCTGGTGATGTTGTGGACAGTCTTAACTGATCAGACAATAACTTAAGCCCGATCCTTTGTTTACATCTGCCGTCATGCGTGGGGTGCAGATTTTCGTAACCGACTTCTATCTGCAGCAGCTTCAACAAATAACTGATTCAGTCATGTGCTAGTATTACCGGTAATACTGCAAATACGAGTACTGCAAAAACAACTTCTTCGCTATTGGAAAGTAGAGCTGATGTCCTAGCTGATTCCAGTTTGATTCAAAAAGTGTACTCTGGTCATTAAGCGTCACAGAGGACTTTGTCATGGTGGGTATCTGCTCTGGGAACTACAGCATTAAACCGTAAGAAGCTTTCCCTGGTGGCGCAACCCCCACAGCAAAGTATTACAGCTGAACTACAATACCAAAGTGGAAAGTGGTACAGGGTAGCAGCAGATGCTAATAGACATACTACCATACCATATAATATGTCGGGATGAGATGCAGTGTGTCCTAAAAAACAGTGTGTAGAATGCAGTAAGTCAAACATAACAGGACGTCCTCCTGGCCGTCCAGACCCACAATCCTCTGTGCAGTTACTTCATGGTAACTCATGCAAGTACAAACATGCTTGCCGTGAGCACACAGACAGATTACAGCTCATTTCACAACACAGACGGTGTCAGTTAAAGCTTAAAGCGCTGAAATGCTCGTCTGGATGAAGAGGACAAAAAGCCAATGAGTCTATAGAACCTTATCAGACAGAAATCTGTGCATTTTCCAACAAAACTGTCTGTTGCACTTGAGTAAATGAAACCTCAATAAACCCCGAAATGCTATTTTGAGTGGGGGTAAAAGTCTGATATGGTGTAACATTTGCTACGTGTTTGGTTCTCCTTGAAAAAAAGCTCCTGGAGAGGTTCTTTGTTGTTGTTTCAACCACGTCCACTTGTTTTCCTCAGAGTGCACCTGAATAAATAAACACATATCGGCACCTGACGACGCTGACAGGAATAGATCCTGTTTTTAGAGAGTTGTTGCTCCATGTTGTGATCGTTTGGTGTCATATGGTGAACGTTGATAATCAACCCGTTCATGTCAGTGTGAAGTGCAGCAGTGTTTGGCTCTGCTGTATGATGACTGTAGACAGTATAGCTCAGTGTTTCCTCTGCGTGTGTGGCGTTTCTTCCCCTTCATCGTCTAACAAACAGCATGAAGGAGGTTATAATTGGGAGGTCCAGAGCTCTGCCAGGTGGAACCACTTGTATCTGAATACGACTCTCGCTCTCTCTCAAGATCTCTCTTGTTTATTGTACCTCTGCCACTCTTTCTCTTAATTCATACCGGCTTTTTCTCTTTTACTTTCTCCCTCTCCGTCTTATCGAGCTTCTAGTTCTGTCTGTTATTAACACGATGCTGCAAAGCCAGATTGACTTTTTTTTTTACTTCTGTACGATTCTGCACGGCTTTCCTGTGCAGTCATCCGCTGTCTGTTCATGACAGTAAGTTCCACCCCCCGCTGAAACCCCCAACCTACAGTCCTAAAGGAACTCTCCAAGCGTTGTCATTAGACGATGTCATTCCTTCCTTCCTGTTTCATCAAACCCACAGAGAACTCTAGTTTGTTTTCGTCGAACAAAGTTTCTTTTGATTTACTATCAAAAGTCTGACTGCTTGAATGTCAGATCTTTGTCTTTCCTTGCAGACAGCAGCGTTGGTTTGTTGGTCACAAGTTGTGACCATGCAGTAGATGCATGGATTCTTTATTGGTTAGCGATTAGCATTGTGATTTGGAAGCCTAGTGTGTCTTTTAGTGCAGTAGCTTCCTTGGTTGGAGCTGAAGGCAGCAGACATCCGTATCCAGGTTATAGAAAACCAGGTAATCCTAGTATTGACTTGTTACTGTTGTAAATCTAAATTTAATTGCTGTGGTCACAGAGCAACTGTTCCAATTTGATAATTACATTATTTGCATTGATTAAGTGGAGATAAGAGTGCTTTTTAAAAAGGTTTTGGCATATAATCAATTTTAGAATTCAAAATGTCCAATTCATTAATTAATTCTTAAATTTGTGTTCTTAATACCGACTTGTTCTTCTGTTTGTCTTATTTATCTTGTATATAAGGCTGTCAAAATGAACGCATTAATACAGATTAATCCATCATCGTGATTAATCTGATTAAACATTTTAACGCAGTTAACACATCTGCAGTGCAGAATGACTGAAAGTCCCTGAAATGTCTCTGGCAGCGCATTTCAGGCAGTTTGTCCAAGTAGGCTTGTCATTGCACATGGTGATCCGGTAGTGACAGAACCAAGCAACTCCACATGGAAGACGCTAAACAGCACGTATGTCAGTCGACCAAATATTAGCACATTAGCGACTGACTTTTGCTGCCTTTGCGTTTCTGTGTGTTTGTTTGATCAAATGGATGAGTATTATTTATTGTAAAAAAGATCAATGTTCCTTGAATTAATTGCCTCTAAATTAATCATACTTGGGTGCATAGCATCACTAAAACCAGGACTTTCTGATGTCACCGTGCTTCTCTGCTTTGAAGAGGAAAGCTTTGCTGCTCTTACAACTTTTACAAAAAAAATAAACTATTTACAAAGGTGGAACTCATGTTTTCAAGGAAAATGCCATCAGTTTGTGTTTGTGTATTAACCTTGTATTTTCCTTTTCTTCCTTGTCCTCCAGGTGATCGATGGAAAACTGGCTCCCTTCCTGTCCAAAGTGATCAAGTTCGCCAGCTCCCACGTTTTCAGCTGCAGTTTGTGTCGAGAAAAAGGCTTCATCTGTGAGCTCTGCCACAACGGACAGGTCATCTACCCCTTCCAGGAGAACGCCACCCGCAGGTACACAACATTCACTCTGCCACTCAATCAGAAGTGAGGCTCATTTAGATTTTAACTTGATCTGACCGGATTTGATTTGACATAAACTTATTTTAAGCTATATTTTACCAGGATTGTCAAGCTTAGGTGTCAGTTTTTTTCTCAAAGGTAGATTTTTGATTCCATGTAACCTCCTAATTAAAGCGGTGAATAGATGAATGGATGGATGATCAAATGAAAGGTCTGATGGCAACCAGTTACTCAGTGGAATCAGAAGTTATAGTTTCTCTTTTTATTGAAGCAAGTATTTTTAAAAATCAAATCATGAAATATTCCTTCTCCTAATGAGAAAAGTGGGAATCAGGAAATTCACAGTATAGCTCAGTAAATCTGAGGTTGATGTGATTTTTCTTCATCTTCTCCCACCATGTGCAGTTCTGGGTTTAGGTTTTGAGAAATCTGCCTCTACACAATTATTTTAATTACAAATATTTGTCAAATTATGCTGACGACACACAGCTTTTCCTCTCTTTTCCACCTGACGACACAACAGTTTCAGCTCGGATATCAGCATGTCTGGTTGGTATCTCCACATGGATGAAGGAACGGCACCTTCAGCTGAACCTGTCTAAGACTGAACTCATGGTCTTTCCAGCTTGTCCATCTGTTCAGCCTCAGATCAGTGTCCAACTTCACTCGAGCCTACTTATGCCCACAAACTCAGCCAGAAACCTGGGTGTCATGATTGATGACCAGCTGACCTTTAAGGTTCACGTGGCCTCAGTTTCTCGATCTTGTCGTTATTCCCTCTACAACATCAGGAAGATCAGACCCTTCCTGACCCAACAGGCCACACAACTTCTGGTTCAGGCTCTTGTGATGTCACGCATTGACTACTGCAACACTCTTCTGGCAGGTCTCCCTGCATGTACAGTCAAGCCTCTACAGATGATCCAGAATGCAGCAGCACGTCTGGTCTTCAACCAGCCCAAAAGAGCTCATGCCACTCCCCTGTTTATCTCCCTTCACTGGCTTCCAGTTGCAGCCATAATCAAATTCAAAACTCTCCTCCTGGCTTACAAAACATTTACAAGAACGGCCCCAGCCTACCTGGATTCCCTGATCCAGGTCTACTCCCCTTCACGCCCACTTCGCTCTGCATGTGAGAGACGCCTGGTGCTTCCAGCCCAGCACGGCTCCAAATCTCTAGCCAGACTCTTCTCCTCCGTTGTTCCCAAATGGTGGAACAATCTACCAAACTCTGTGCGTTCTGCTGAGTCCCTTTCTACTTTTAAGAGACAATTGAAGACTCAGTTGTTCAGAGAACACCTAGGTGCTTAATCTGACTCCACCTTAGGGGTAGAATAAGTCAGGTGCTCCAAAACCCAGCACTTATTTAGCGCTGACAAAGTTGAAAAAAACAAAAAAAAAAAAAGGGTGGGGGGGTGGCGGGTTGGCAATTCTTCTGCAACTTGATGGCAACACCTTTGACGAATCGCACTTGAAGCACTTTTGCACTTTTGCACTTACTACAGGTTTTTCCATATGTCTGAATTCTTGCTTGTGTTGTACGTCGCTTTGGACAAAAGCGTCTGCTAAATGAAATTGTAGAATTGTAGAAATTCTGATCAAAATTGTGAGTCTGGATGTAAAATGATGGAGGGAGTCTGTGGCTGTAGCGCCCAAAAAGTTAAACCCAGAACAAAGTAAACCGATTCTAAATGGATCATTAACAATTCTTCATTTCGATTCTGCGACAGATTGCAGTCGTGCTAGTTTACAAAAAGTACTGCAAACACCTGACAGATTTCTTTCAGGACCTGAAATGAATCATGATGCAGACATTTGAGAGGCTGATAGTCCAAAACCAGGACAAATTAGACCCAAACATGCTGAGTGGTAACAAGATAAACCAAGTCTTGCCAATCTGGAGGTGAGATATAAAACATGTACGTGACTCTTTGAGCAGTGAGTCTGCTGTTTGTTAGTAACACTGTTGGCTGAAGAGAGTCCAGAGCCTCGTCTTCATCCCCTCAGAGTGACGGACAGCAGAAGGATAAGAGTTGATTCCTAAAGACTCTGAGCTGTGGACAGACACACCCCGACTTGTTGAGGTGTGTTTTATGACTTGTGGAGGAAGTTTTAACTGATAACAGCTGTATCTGCTGTACTTACTGGAACTGAGCTGTAAAGATTCACTAGAACAGACGTAAACAGCCTGACACGTATATTTCGTTCAGTTGAGTCTGAATGCAGTAATCCAGTCAGTAACTAATAATAACAGTATACTCATGAGCTGATTTGTTGGAATTAAGGCAAAGACGGGCTGAAAACAAACTGTGACTTTATCCAAATGACTGACACGACTTAATTTGGAGCTCAAACTGAATGTAAACTTCTAAAATGTTGGTAATAGTCCTTCCTACAGGAGGCAGGATGTCAGTCTGTACTGTTTGGGTCGAGGTGATTGCGTCTCGTACAGTTGAGGACTGACGGCTATCCCATGATCCTGTTGGAACACTTCCACTACCCAAGTCCTCAGAGTGAACATACTGAGCTTTACATTCCTTCTGATCCATGTGAACAGCAGCTAGATTAGTTCTAACGCTCTGAAAGTTTAAGGACACCCTCTCCAGGTCATCCAGGAAGGAGACGTGGTGTTTTTATTGCTCGTTCTCCAACAGTATCCAGCTGCTGGTTGTGAGCACAGCTGCCGTGAAGCTGTAGGTGAATATATGGTTGTTGTTTGGACTTTGGTTGCTGCTGTGCGTATGTTGTTGGTCTTCTACGTGTTTGTTTAGAAGTTCAGGAACATGGCAGGTTCAATGCAGCACCCAGCCAGAAAAACTGTCACTGAACTCATCCTTCTGCTGCAACAGTTAGAGCAACTACAACTAAATGCGACAGAAAGATTCACTGAGTCTCTGAGCTGTATGGGGTTATAGTGTCATGTGGCCGAAAGAGAGCCGCTTTACCCTCAGCTGTGTCTGCCAGGATCAGGTCTGCACCATTTTATAAAGAAAGGAAACAAGAGGAGCAGATTTACCAGATCTCTTACTGCCCTCTTACCACAACAGAGTGCAGATATTGTTTTATTATCAGCCAAGGAACGCGGCAGAGTTATGTGACAGTCGACGTACGTCCATCTGTCGGTCCGATAAGGAGAGCTGGGAAATGCAAATTCCAGCAAAAATGGCTAGAAAACGTGGAATTCAGAGGAGGACTGCAGCCTGCGAGTGGTCAGGGGCGGTTTGTGGATTCTGAAATAGTGAAATGTAGGGACAGTTTTCATGGAAAAATCATTTTTTACAGAATACAAACCTGTGTAATTTGTTGAGTTCACGGTCTTGGCAATGAAATTTTTACAGTATAGCATTAAAAAACATTAAATCTGACTGATTTCTGCAGAAACCCTGAAGGCACATCTGTCCTAAAATCACTGCTTTCTCAAGGTGTAACAGCTGGACTTATCCATAGTACCGCAGACTGAACCCAGTTAACCAGCCTTCATCCCTCTGCATCCCAGTCAGACAGACAGAGCAGCAGCAGCTGGGCTCACAACCAGAAGCTGGAAACTGTCGGAAATTAGTCTCTGAGAATGAATAATGAGCAATAAATGCATCACAAATTCTCCCCCGTCTGAAGAGTGTTTCCTTAAACTGGTTAGAACTCAACTGGACCCACACATGGATCAGAAGGAATGTAGTAAAGTACACGAGTCTGCTCCGTAGTAGGGCTGCAGCTGTCTGTTATCGATTATTCTGGCGATTGATCGACTATTCGGATTCCATGCTTCACATGCGCGTTACAGCATCAGAAGAGGGAGTGAGCACGCTGTGCAACAGAAATAACCGTCCTGGTCCAACACAGGTGGACATCTGCGGTTTGTCGTACATATATAGTATAGTACAGGGGTGTTTAAATAAACCTAAGCCATGGGAACCTACATGAATTTATGTTTGGTCTGTTTAAACTGCTACTACTGCAGCTGATAGAACACAAATAGGAAAACTGATCAATTTATTAGTATCGATTACAGAGAAAATTCAGTCAGTAATTTTAGTAGTGTTTCCTTCATTATGAGACAGTCAGACCTACATGACCTTCAGGACAATGTCATGTTTAATATATGAATTGCACAGCTGTGTTCTCAATAATCAGCTGCACTGATCGGTAAAATTAACACATTAACACACGTTTGACAGTTTTCTACAAGCAGTTCTGTCTCACGTGATTTCCAGTTGCAGCTTTTTACCGTCACAAATGTTTATGTTCCTCATTGTTCTCCATTAAAACAACCTGTTACCACTCGTTTCATTTTGTGCAGTCAGATGATGGTTAAACCTTGAGTTTGAAGCAAAAGTCTGAGTTGAAGACCTCCTTCATAGCTGTTACCTCTGACAGAGGACCGCTCTATTCTGATTTATGGACTGGATTTGTTTGATCTGCTCCTCACTGATTTTACAGAAACCTGAACCTGTGTTTTTGCTCCTCTCAGGTGCGACGGTTGCGGCGCCGTTTTCCACGCCGAGTGTCGTCAGAAAGCTCAGCCGTGTCCTCGCTGCGTCCGCCGTGAACTCCACCACAAGAGGCCGTCGTCCTTCTGGTCTCCGGACGACGACAGTCCCGGCTGCTTCCACCTGCCCTACCAGGACACCTGAGACACAATCCCTGGAGGTTAGGGCACAGCCGGACAGAGCGTCTGCTGTGTCTGACCTGCGGAGTCTGCAGGACGGACCTCGTGACAGTTTGAACCGGACGATGAACGCACAACATCGGACTCGTCGTCAGGTTTGTGTTTTCGTGTGTGTGTTCCCGCCAACGCACACACACACCTGAGCTGAGCCCCCCTCTATCCGACAGGGAGAAAAAAACCAAGGACTGCTGCGTCAGGCTTGTGTTTTGTAGTCAAACGTCTTCACAAACTCGACCATCTTCATCCCTACAACACGGCACAAACCTTCACTTACCCCAGGAGTCACAGCTGTAAACTCACAGCTGGAGAACCGGAGAACATCTGCAGTTTATCTCCAAGCTTAAGCTCAGCAATGACGTTAGAAAATTAATGACCATTTACAGCAGCTGATTAATAATAATTAAAGAAGATTTGCTGCTTCTCTGTGTGGTTTTGGACGGTTGGAAGAAGCAAACAAACGTCTTTCTGGCCTCTGGGAACTTGCAATGGTTTGGTTGTCTTTGTTTACAAACTAAATTACACAAAAACTGAGGGAAAACTGGATTTATCTGTAATGGAAATAATCTATAGATAGGTTAGATTAACCCCAGACCATCTGAACATGAAGCTCTCACTCTAGAGCTGTGAAGTTTGGCTGGAAAAAGTTGGTTTTCTTCTTTATGGAAAGCAGCAGCTAATAGATTTACATGAAGTAGAGACAAATTTAACATTAGAGTTCACATCGTTTCTGTCTTAAAACATCAGTCTGTTGCTCCTTTGGATAATAAAACAGGATTTGCTTACTGTCGTATTTCTCCCGGTTCTTTCTGAGCATTAATTTCCGTTTTTCAGAATGAATTCAAACCAAAGTGACGCAGGACAGTCTCCACAGTCCTGGTTCTGTGTGAAACTAATCCAGAGTTGAACCATTTAACCATTTTCTGAACATTTAGAGACAAAGCAGCTCAACTATTTATTGAAGAAGACCTATTAATAAAAATAATCTGTTCGTAAAATCACATTAAATTATACATTTGTAGTAATTTTTCAACAACAAACTACAGAATCACACTGAAGTTATTTTTTGTTGCTGCTGCTGTTTGTGAAGAAGCAGAATCTAAACATTTACAGTTAAATTTAAGTCTTCAAGGAGAGCTGCTGGAAAATTTCCAGAAAATTGCCATAAAATTGCTATACAGTTCCTGGAAAATTCCCACAAAATTACTGGAAAATTCCCACAAACTTGCCATGAAATTCCTAAAAAAAATTCCAGTAAATTCCTGGGAAATGTCCGTTAAATTGCTATAAAGTTCTTGGAAAATTTCTACAAAATTCTTGGAAAATTCCCATAAAGTTGCCATAAATTTGCTTTAAATTCTTGGAAAATTTCCACAAAAATTCCTGAAAAATTCCCATAAATTTGCTATAGAATTGCTATAAATCTTCCACAAGATTCCCAGGAAATTGCCATGAAATTGTTATAAAATTCTAGGAATATTTCCACAAAATTCCTTGAAAGTTTGAATAAAGTTGCCTTTAATTTGCTTTAAATTCTTGGAAAATCCCCACTAAATTACCATGAAATTCCCATAAAGTTGCTATAAAATTGCCAGAAAGTTTTCACAAAATTCCTGGAAAATTCCTATAAATTTGCCATAGAATTGCTACAAAATTCCCTGAAAGTTTCCATAAAGTTGCCATAAATTTACTGTAAAGTTCTTGGAAAATTCCCATAAAGTTGCCATGAAATTACTATAGAATCCCTGGAGAATTTTCACAAATTTCCAGTAAAATTCCCACACATTTCCAGGAAGTTCTCTGAAGACTTAGAGAAAAAGCAGCTTACCTATTTATCAAAAAAGAACTGATATTGAAAATAATCCATTAGTAAAACCACATTAAACTATAAATTTAGTCATTTTTCAGAGTCACGCTGATGTTAATTTCTGTTGCTGCTGTTTGTGAAGAAGCAAAATCCAAACATTTAACAGTTAAATTCCCGTCTTCAAGGAGAGTGTCTGATTAGATTTTGGGTTCACCTGTAATTAGAATTATTAGATTTGGATCTTTTTACCCAAATATAATAATAATATTAATAACTAAAATATTAGCTGTGACTGAAGTATAGAATCCCTCCATCCTTTCTCACATTTTCCCTCCAGCTAAGTTATTAAATGTGTCGATGTGGAATGAAAGATGATTTTTAACTCATTTTATCAGTGTTCTGTACTGTAAATGTGAACAGCAAACAGACTTTAATTTGAAAGGGTCTCTGTCTGTCTGAGCACTTCCTCCTCCTCCATCAGTGTGACTGTAAAATGAAAAGGGGCAATAATCTACTGTAACTTATTCTCTCATTGCTGCCTTTCTCCTTCCTCTGTGCTTCTTCTTCTTGTGCTTTATTCATGCAGAACCTTTGGGACATGATAGCAGCTTTAGCTTTTAGTATCTCTATGCAACCTAGACGGCCTTTATCATCCACTGCTTTCACACGTAAAGGTCTGAAACACACTTTGTTTGTCTTCATGCTGCTGCAGCGGCTGCGTTTCCGTCCAGTCTGAAGGAGGATTTCATGGAAAATCTCATAAAATCTTGGAGAAATTATGCAGATTGTTTGATTGTAGCTGACGAAACAGCGACGCAAACTGAAAATATATTCAAGATTTAATACAATTATGCAAATATCTGTCTCAGAATCAGCTGTTTTTGGTTCAAAGTTTTTCATGTCAATTCAGAATTGTACACTTTTTTCTTTCCTACACGAAAAATAATGTTGCTTCAATCAGCAATGAAAGAAATAAAGTGAACTTAGTTGCACTGTTTGAAGAGTTTAAGTTTCTAACCAGCCTTCAGATTCATCAACTGCAGCTTTAACCTTTAAAATGTCAGAATTTAAAGCATTGATGGAAACCCAGCCGCTGTTTCTTCCTGCTACATGTTTTCTTTTTCCTAATAAACTGAAGTCTAAGTGCGGCCGGACGGCTTTTATTTGATTTCAGTTTTCACTTTTTTCCTCACCTGTCCAGCTCCATCGTCTTTTTCAGCTTGTTTGAGCCGTAAAACTGTTTCTGAAGCAGATTTGTGTTCCTGTAATGAAGCAGCAGCTCTGGTTTTATTCAGGAATGTGTGTTTTTGTGGAGATCAAACGAGGTTATTTGTGTTTACGAAGCGTGAAGGAAACTTGAATAGCTGAATATGTAGTTTACCAAATGGCAAGAAAAATGCACTGAAGTGAAATTTAGTTTTGAAGGTTAAACCTGAAGCCGGCTGAAATTAAAAATGTTTACGTTGTTGTTGGCGGACTGTGCCTGAAGGAAAAGGTTGTGATGGTTGGAATCAGGGCTCCAGACGAACTCGTCACTGGTAACTTTGGTGCTCCCAACGTTTTGGTCGCACCAGCCAATAATCTGGTCGCCTCACCTCCTTATTCTGGTTCAGCATGGCCCAGCTGAGTTAATGTCCACCATCATGCTGAAGAAGTGCTGTTTTAGCAGAGCCTAGTTCTCTGATAAAAGACTTCATGTTTGTAAAAGGTTTTAATCTGAAAATGCATTTTGTGATATCAGACATAAACTGGGCACAAACACTTATCAGTAAATGCTACATTCAGAAAACTCACAAAAAAATCCCAGAAAATTGCCATGAAATTCCCATAAATTTCCTAGAAAATTCCTGGAAAAATTCAACAAGATTCTATAAAATGAAATTGCCAGATAATTCCCATAAAGTTGCCATAAAATTTCCACAAAATGCTAGGAAAATTCCCATAAAATTTTCACAGAATTGCAGGAAAATTCTCAGAAAATTGCAATGAAATTCCTGGAAAATTTCCTCAAAATTTCCATGAAATCGCCAGACAATTGCTATAAAATTCCCAGAAAATGTCCACAAAAGACCTGGAAAATTTGCATAAAATGTTCATGAAATTCCTGGAAAATTTCCATTAAATTGCCGGACAATTGCCATGAAATTGCTAGAAATTTCCTATAAAAAAAGTCCCATAAAAAATTGTAGGAAAATTGTCAGAATATTAAATTTCCAGGAACATTACAATGAAATTTCAAGGAAAATCCCATAAAATGTCCATAGAATTCCTGGAAAATTCTGATAAAACTCCCAGAGCATTCCCATAAAATCCTATGGAAATTCTATAAAATAGTGGAAAGTCAAATGCGACCAGTTTAAATTTTCACTCTCAAAAACTTTTCTCTCAGTCTGGAGCCCTGGTTGGAAGCTTTTTATTTCTGAATGTAATTTGACTTCTTTTTTTTTTAACTTTTGAAATCCTGCTCTTACTTTGTGTACTGTGGAGCTCAGCATGTATCAGGAATTTTCTTTGAATAATGTTTTTTTAAATTCATCTTACAGATTCCCCACAGGCCTAAATCACACCTGAAGGTTTAGTTTTTCTGCTTAGAAAATGAGAAAAGCATAAACAAACCTCCAAGTACCTGATTCTCTTGTCACAGAATAGAATATGAACTCTATTAGCAGGTCTTTAAACTGTTAGCTGTGAAATTTGTGTTAAATGTTGTGTAACAAGTTTTTGTGAATCACTTTAACCTGAAAATGAAAAGTGATTTAGTTTATCTGGACAAACTTTATACACAATTAAAACTTAGTAATGTTGCCTTGATACGACTTGACATTTACACTTTATACTATAAATAAATAAACATAAATATCCATGTGGTGTGTATAAGATCATATGTAAGATCATAATTAGCCAATTCATCCACAATTATTATTTTTTTTTGGTATTTTGTAGAATATTAGGAATAAATAAATCACCTCCAGATGCCTGCTGGGCTCCATAAATAGTCTCTAAAAAAGCTGAATTTGAGGATTTGATCAGAGTTTTGTTGATGTCTTTACTTGTTTTCTGCCGTTTGTTCATTCATACATCATTTAAGTGCAGTTTTGTGTTTGATTTTTTACCGTTTTCTCTGTTTTATTTGAGTTGAACCTGCTCTGTGTGACGTTCCAGATGTTTTTCAGGTGACCGTAAACCTCGACACTGAGTTTAATGTTTGGAAATGAGTTCATGTTTTTATGTTCTGTGATCATGGCAGTCTGTTTTCAGTTTAGAACCTCTTGTACAGTATTTAAGCAGAGGAACTGGACTGAAACTCATCACTTTCGCACTTTTTAAGTTATTGTTTTTTTTGAAACATCGCAGCCGAGCCCTTATGCAGCACAGGGAGTTGATTTTCTGTATGATTTCCTTCCTCACTCCCGTCCGGTTTGTTCAGATTTGTCCGCTAGCCACTGATGCCAATAAAGACAAACTTCTTAATAGTCAAAGTGTTTGAATCTTGTGTGGAATTTTGCTTTTAACTTCCTTTACTTTTGCTTATCCTTTATTTCTGTTCATATTTCAGAGCAGGTATGAGTTAACGTACTGAACGTGACGTGAAAACTTCTTATTTTTTAGCTTTTAAAGACCAGATGAGTTGTTTCGGTGTAGAAGAACAACAAATACCCACTAATCCTCCTCCCTCCGTGTTCGCTGGTAGAACTCCAGATGTGTTGGATGCAAGTATTATTAAGTATTATTACCAGAATACATCAAAATGAGCAGGAATCCTGCAGGAGAACGTCCTTTGGGATCGGTAAGTTCATCTGTAAAGAAATAAAAATACATTTTTATTGGTAATGTAGTATTATTACTGTTAATGTAGTATTATTTCTGGCAATGTAGTATTTTTACTGATTGTGGAAATATTTTTACTATTAATGGAACATTATTACTGGTAATTAGTTAGGTGGAAAAGACCGAAATCTGGGGTCGATAGTTCACTTTTTCAGGAAAGCAACAAATTTGGTGCAGACATAGTATATGAACATACAATTCATTTAAGAGGAGTACCCCAAAAATCTAAGCCCCCTGGTGGCCGCCATCTTGAATTCAAATATGGCCGCCTTGCTAAACCTATTTATGTAATATCTCCCTGAATATGGCAGACACAAAATTACTTTAAAGATCTACCCCCATTGTTTAAGTGTCTGCGGATTCAATAAAGCCATTTATAACAGTGTTATAACAGCCACCAGGGGGCTTAGATTTTTGGGGTACTCCTTAAATCAATTGTATGGTCATATACTATGTCTGTACCAAATTTGGTGCTTCCTGAAAAAGTGAACTATCATTTGACTTATCCGCCTAACTAAATGTAGTATTTCTACTTGTAATATTTGTACTGGTAATAGAAGGATTTTTACTGGTAATATAGTATTTTTTGAACTTAATGCAGTATTGTTTCTGGTAAGGGAAGTATTTATACTGGTCATGTAGCTTTTTTTACAGGTGATGTAGGTTTTTTTTTTTTACTGGTCATGGAAGTATTTTTTATTGACTGTTATTGTAGTATTTTATGCTGGTGATGAAGTATTTTTACATTGTTGTGTTGATAGTTAAGTCTAATTTTGTATCATAATCGTCTTCAACAGACGAAGTTTCTCCAAACAGCAGAATTTTAAGGAAAACGCAGCGATTCTGTAACAACCATGTGATAGAATCTATAACTCGGTGGTCCATGAAACCAGGTTTTCATGCACCTTTATTCTCATGGAGAGCTGCAGCTCAGAGGCCGAATCGTTTGCCTGTGATGTACGTGGAGCAGCGGGCAAATTGAAGCTGAGTGTCGACCGCGCTTAATTGTCATCGCCAATTAGTGCATTGTGGGACGGCCACAATGGAGGAACTGTAGCGAGTAGAACGGAGTCCTTTGTGCTTCTCCAGTGGCCTGCGAGCCAGTCAAGACTCATTTAGAGCCGCAACAACGACGGAGCAGAAATGCCAACGAAAATGAAAACAAAGGACAGTTTAAGGAGGAAAAGAGAGGACGAGGAGGGGGGATGGGGAGGACCGGGCCCCTGAGAGGACCGGACCCCCACCTCCACATTTAGTGAGCTGCTACACAAAAGCTGGCAGGGCCCCAGAGCCCCAGAGTTCCCAGTGACCTGCTTCTTCAGAGTTTGGCCACATCCAAGCTTTCAGCAGTTTGTCTGCTTTAACCCGTGTTAAATGGTCCATACACTGTTTCTGCTCTTAAATCCTGATTAAAATGTGGTTTTCAGTCAGTTAAAATTAAGAAAAAAACTGCTTTCTCACTAAGGTTTAACAGAGAATCAGTTCAGGAAACATCCAACGAGCTGTCAACCAAACTCTTTCTAATTTTCTTCATGCACTGTCTATTAAACTGAACCTTCTTAAAAACTGCTGGAATGAAGACTTCTGTAACGGCGAGGCTTTAAAAACAAACACAATAAACAACAACAAAAATAGCCCCATTTTGCAGTGATGCAGTAGGAAACGCTTCTAATCAACTTAACTTCAACATCCAGCTGAAACAGACAGAAAACTAAACTGTTCCTGTGAAGTCAGAGATCCATTTTGGACGACATACTAAACTATGAAGTTTTTGGTCAGAGTTTGGACGACATACTAAACTATGACATTTTTTCCACTTTTTGAACGACTTTTGGGCTTGGGTCGTTGTTTTGTCTTCCAACATGACAACGACCCAAAACATACTTCCATACTGGTGAAAACCTACATCCAGAGGGCCAAAGTGAATGTCATGGACTGGACTGCCCAAAGCCCGGACTTGAATCCGATAGAAAATTTGTGGGATGAACTAAAGACGAGGGTCCATGCCAGAAGACCATCAAATCTGATGGAAAGAAAGATTTGCCAAAGAGGAATGGGCTAAAATTCCTCAGGAGGTGTGTCAGAAGCTTGTCCAGAACTACCACAAGCGACTACAGGCTGCTATCAACCAGAAAGGATACACAACTGACTACTACAATCGGGGGGGGTAATAATTTTGACCTCGATGAATTTTTAGTTTTGAAAAACAATTACATTTCTGTGTCTGAAATAAAACAATGTAAGCTTCCAAAATGAAGCCAGTATGTTTAAAATTATTGTGTTAAAATGTCTTTGTTCTATAACAATTGCTTGTAAAATAGTTGAAAAGGAATAGAATTTTCCTTGGGGGTGCTAATAATTTTGTCCTCAACTGTACTAAACTATGACGTTTTAGTTACATTTTGGACAACATACTAAACTATGATGTTTTTCTGACATTTTGGACGACATACTACACTATGTTGTTTTTGGTCACATTTATTTTCGGCCTTGTCTCAGCTTTATTTGACAGGAGAGATAGACATAGACAGGGAGAAGACATGCACAAAAGGGCCACGAGAGGGAATCAAAACCGGGCCGCTGCGTCAGAGTCCAGCCCCCATACATGGTTCACCTGCTTAACCCATTGAGCTATACAAGCACCCTTTATGGTCGAGTTCTGGACGACATACTAAGCTATCACGTTTTTTTCCACTTTTTGGACGACACACTAAACAATGACGTTTTTGGTCAGAGTTTGGAAGACACACTAAACTGTGACGTTTTTGGTCACATTTTGGACGACATACTAAACTATGACGTTTTTGGTCACATTTTGGACGACATACTAAACTATGACGTTTTTGGTCACATTTTGGACGACATGCAAAACTATGAGGTTTTTTTCACTTCTTGGACGACATACTAAACTATGACGTTTTTGGTCACATTTTGGACGACATACTAAACTATGACGTTTTTGGTCACATTTTGGACGACATACTAAACTATGACGTTTTTGGTCACATTTTGGATGACATACTAAACTATGACGTTTTTGGTCACATTTTGGACGACATATTAAACTATGACTTTTTTCCACTTTTTGGACGACATGCTAAACTATGACGTTTTTTCCACTTCTTGGACGACATACTAAACTATGACGTTTTTGGTCACATTTTGGACGACATACTGAACTATGACGTTTTTTCCACTTTTTGGACGACATGCTAAACTATGACGTTTTTTCCACTTTTGGACGACATACTAAACTAGGACATTTTTTCCACTTTTTGGACGACAAACTAAACTATGACGTTTTTGGTCACATTTTGGACGACATACTAAACTATGACGTTTTTGGTCAGATTTTGGACGACATATTAAACTATGACTTTTTTCCACTTTTTGGACGACATACTAAACTATGATGTTTTTGGTCACATTTTGGACGACATGCTAAACTATGACGTTTTTTCCACTTTTTGGACGACATACTAAACTATGACGTTTTTGGTCAGAGTTTGGACGACATACTAAACTATGACGTTTTTTCCACTTTTTGGACGACATACTAAACTATGACGTTTTTTCCACTTTTTGGATGACATACTAAACTATGACGTTTTTGGTCAGAGTTTGGACGACATGTTAAACTATGACGTTTTTTCCGCTTTTTAGACGACATACTGAACTATGACGTTTTTGGTCACATTTTGGACGACATGCAAAACTATGAGGTTTTTTTCACTTCTTGGACGACATACTAAACTATGACGTTTTTGGTCACATTTTGGACAACATACTAAACTATGACGTTTTTTCCACTTTTTGGACGACATACTAAACTATGACGTTTTTGGTCAGATTTTGGAAGACACACTAAACTATGACGTTTTTTTCACTTCTTGGACGACATACTAAACTATGACGTTTTTGGTCACATTATGGACGACATACTAAACTATGACGTTTTTTCCACTTTTTGGACGACACACTAAACTATGACGTTTTTTCCACTTTTTGGACGACATACTAAACTATGACGTTTTTGGTCACATTTTGGATGACATACTAAACTATGACGTTTTTTCCACTGTTTCGATAACATACTAAACTATGACGTTTTTGGTCACATTTTGGACGACATGTTAAACTATGATGTTTTCTCCGCTTTTTAGACGACATACTGAACTATGACGTTTTTGGTCACATTTTGGACGACATGCAAAACTATGAGGTTTTTTTCACTTCTTGGACGACATACTAAACTATGACGTTTTTGGTCACATTTTGGACAACATACTAAACTATGACGTTTTTGGTCAGATTTTGGAAGACACACTAAACTATGATGTTTTTTTCACTTCTTGGACGACAGACTAAACTATGACGTTTTTGGTCACATTATGGACGACATACTAAACTATGACGTTTTTTCCACTTTTTGGACGACACACTAAACTATGACGTTTTTTCCACTTTTTGGACGACTTACTTAACTATGACGTTTTTGGTCACATTTTGGATGACATACTAAACTATGACGTTTTTTCCACTGTTTCGATAACATACTAAACTATGACGTTTTTGGTCACATTTTGGACGACATGTTAAACTATGATGTTTTTTCCGTTTTTTAGACGACATACTAAACTATGACATTTTTGGTCACATTTTGGACGACATGCAAAACTATGAGGTTTTTTTCACTTCTTGGACGACATACTAAACTATGACGTTTTTGGTCACATTTTGGACGACATACTAAACTATGACGTTTTTGGTCACATTTTGGACGACATACTAAACTATGACGTTTTTTCCACTTTTTGGACGACATGCTAAACTATGACGTTTTTTCCACTTTTTGGACGACATACTAAACTATGACGTTTTTGGTCACATTTTGGACGACATACTGAACTATGACGTTTTTTCCACTTTATGGACGACATGCTAAACAATGACGTTTTTTCCACTTTTTGGACAACATACTAAACTAGGACATTTTTTCCACTTTTTGGACGACATACTAAACTATGACGTTTTTGGTCACATTTTGGACGACATACTAAACTATGACGTTTTTGGTCACATTTTGGACGACATACTGAACTATGACGTTTTTTCCACTTTTTGGACGACATGCTAAACTATGACGTTTTTTCCACTTTTTGGACGACATACTAAACTAGGACATTTTTTCCACTTTTTGGACGACATACTAAACTATGACGTTTTTGGTCAGATTTTGGACGACATATTAAACTATGACTTTTTTCCACTTTTTGGACGACATACGAAACTATGACGTTTTTTCCACTTTTTGGACGACGTACTAAACTATGACGTTTTTTCCACCATATACTAAACTATGATGTTTTTCCGCTTTTTGGAAGACACACTAAACTATGACGTTTTTTCCACTTTTTAGACGACATACTAAACTATGACGTTTTTTCCGCTTTTTGGACGACATACTAAACTATGACGTTTTTTCCACTTTTTGGATGACATACTAAACTATGACGTTTTTGGTCAGAGTTTGGACGACATACTAAACTATGACGTTTTTTCCACTTTTTGGACGACATACTCAACTATGACGTTTTTTCCACTTTTTGGATGACATACTAAACTATGACGTTTTTGGTCAGAGTTTGGACGACATACTAAACTATGATGTTTTTGGTCACATTTTGGACGACATGCTAAACTATGACGTTTTTTCCACTTTTTGGACGACATACTAAACTGTGACGTTTTTGGTCAGAGTTTGGACGACATACTAAACTATGACGTTTTTTCCACTTTTTGGACGACATACTAAACTATGACGTTTTTTCCACTTTTTGGATGACATACTAAACTATGACGTTTTTGGTCAGAGTTTGGACGACATGTTAAACTATGATGTTTTTTCCGCTTTTTAGACGACATACTAAACTGTGACGTTTTTGGTCACATTTTTGACGACATGCAAAACTATGAGGTTTTTTTCACTTCTTGGACGACATACTAAACTATGACGTTTTTTCCACTTTTTAGACAACATACTAAACTATGACGTTTTTGGTCATATTTTGGACGACATACTAAACTATGACGTTTTTTTCACTTCTTGGACGACATACTAAACTATGACGTTTTTGGTCACATTTTGGACGACATACTAAACTATGACGTTTTTTCCACTGTTTCGATAACATACTAAACTATGACGTTTTGGTCACATTTTGGACGACACACTAAACTATAACGTTTTTTTCCACTTTGTGGACGACATACTAAACTGTGACGTTTTTGGTCAGAGTTTGGACGACATACTAAACTATGACGTTTTTTCCACTTTTTGGACGACATACTAAACTATGACGTTTTTTCCACTTTTTGGATGACATACTAAACTATGACGTTTTTGGTCAGAGTTTGGACGACATACTAAACTATGACGTTTTTTCCGCTTTTTAGACGACATACTAAACTATGACGTTTTTGGTCACATTTTGGACGACATGCAAAACTATGAGGTTTTTTTCACTTCTTGGACGACATACTAAACTATGACGTTTTTGGTCACATTTTGGACAACATACTAAACTATGACGTTTTTTCCACTTTTTGGACGACATACTAAACTATGACGTTTTTGGTCAGATTTTGGAAGACACACTAAACTATGACGTTTTTTTCACTTCTTGGACGACATACTAAACTATGACGTTTTTGGTCACATTATGGACGACATACTAAACTATGACGTTTTTTCCACTTTTTGGACGACACACTAAACTATGACGTTTTTTCCACTTTTTGGACGACATACTAAACTATGACGTTTTTGGTCACATTTTGGATGACATACTAAACTATGACGTTTTTTCCACTGTTTCGATAACATACTAAACTATGACGTTTTTGGTCACATTTTGGACGACATGTTAAACTATGATGTTTTCTCCGCTTTTTAGACGACATACTGAACTATGACGTTTTTGGTCACATTTTGGACGACATGCAAAACTATGAGGTTTTTTTCACTTCTTGGACGACATACTAAACTATGACGTTTTTGGTCACATTTTGGACAACATACTAAACTATGACGTTTTTGGTCAGATTTTGGAAGACACACTAAACTATGATGTTTTTTTCACTTCTTGGACGACATACTAAACTATGACGTTTTTGGTCACATTATGGACGACATACTAAACTATGACGTTTTTTCCACTTTTTGGACGACACACTAAACTATGACGTTTTTTCCACTTTTTGGACGACTTACTTAACTATGACGTTTTTGGTCACATTTTGGATGACATACTAAACTATGACGTTTTTTCCACTGTTTCGATAACATACTAAACTATGACGTTTTTGGTCACATTTTGGACGACATGTTAAACTATGATGTTTTTTCCGTTTTTTAGACGACATACTAAACTATGACGTTTTTGGTCACATTTTGGACGACATGCAAAACTATGAGGTTTTTTTCACTTCTTGGACGACATACTAAACTATGACGTTTTTGGTCACATTTTGGACGACATACTAAACTATGACGTTTTTGGTCACATTTTGGACGACATACTAAACTATGACGTTTTTTCCACTTTTTGGACGACATGCTAAACTATGACGTTTTTTCCACTTTTTGGACGACATACTAAACTATGACGTTTTTGGTCACATTTTGGACGACATACTGAACTATGACGTTTTTTCCACTTTATGGACGACATGCTAAACAATGACGTTTTTTCCACTTTTTGGACAACATACTAAACTAGGACATTTTTTCCACTTTTTGGACGACATACTAAACTATGACGTTTTTGGTCACATTTTGGACGACATACTAAACTATGACGTTTTTGGTCACATTTTGGACGACATACTGAACTATGACGTTTTTTCCACTTTTTGGACGACATGCTAAACTATGACGTTTTTTCCACTTTTTGGACGACATTCTAAACTAGGACATTTTTTCCACTTTTTGGACGACATACTAAACTATGACGTTTTTGGTCAGATTTTGGACGACATATTAAACTATGACTTTTTTCCACTTTTTGGACGACATACGAAACTATGACGTTTTTTCCACTTTTTGGACGACGTACTAAACTATGACGTTTTTTCCACCATATACTAAACTATGATGTTTTTCCGCTTTTTGGAAGACACACTAAACTATGACGTTTTTTCCACTTTTTAGACGACATACTAAACTATGACGTTTTTTCCGCTTTTTGGACGACATACTAAACTATGACGTTTTTTCCACTTTTTGGATGACATACTAAACTATGACGTTTTTGGTCAGAGTTTGGACGACATACTAAACTATGACGTTTTTTCCACTTTTTGGACGACATACTCAACTATGACGTTTTTTCCACTTTTTGGATGACATACTAAACTATGACGTTTTTGGTCAGAGTTTGGACGACATACTAAACTATGATGTTTTTGGTCACATTTTGGACGACATGCTAAACTATGACGTTTTTTCCACTTTTTGGACGACATACTAAACTGTGACGTTTTTGGTCAGAGTTTGGACGACATACTAAACTATGACGTTTTTTCCACTTTTTGGATGACATACTAAACTATGACGTTTTTTCCACTTTTTGGATGACATACTAAACTATGACGTTTTTGGTCAGAGTTTGGACGACATGTTAAACTATGATGTTTTTTCCGCTTTTTAGACGACATACTAAACTGTGACGTTTTTGGTCACATTTTTGACGACATGCAAAACTATGAGGTTTTTTTCACTTCTTGGACGACATACTAAACTATGACGTTTTTTCCACTTTTTAGACAACATACTAAACTATGACGTTTTTGGTCATATTTTGGACGACATACTAAACTATGACGTTTTTTTCACTTCTTGGACGACATACTAAACTATGACGTTTTTGGTCACATTTTGGACGACATACTAAACTATGACGTTTTTTCCACTGTTTCGATAACATACTAAACTATGACGTTTTGGTCACATTTTGGACGACACACTAAACTATAACGTTTTTTTCACTTCTTGGACGACATACTAAACTATGACGTTTTTGGTCATATTTTGGACGACATACTAAACTATGACGTTTTTTTCACTTCTTGGACGACATACTAAACTATGACGTTTTTGGTCATATTTTGGTCGACATACTAAACTATGACGTTTTTTTCACTTCTTGGACGACATACTAAACTATAACGTTTGGTCACATTTTGGACGACACACTAAACTATAACGTTTTTTTCCACTTTGTGGACGACATACTAAACTGTGACGTTTTTGGTCAGAGTTTGGACGACATACTAAACTATGACGTTTTTTCCACTTTTTGGACGACATACTAAACTATGACGTTTTTTCCACTTTTTGGATGACATACTAAACTATGACGTTTTTGGTCAGAGTTTGGACGACATACTAAACTATGACGTTTTTTCCGCTTTTTAGACGACATACTAAACTATGACTTTTTGGTCACATTTTGGACGACATGCAAAACTATGAGGTTTTTTTCACTTCTTGGACGACATACTAAACTATGACGTTTTTGGTCACATTTTGGACAACATACTAAACTATGACGTTTTTTCCACTTTTTGGACGACATACTAAACTATGACGTTTTTGGTCAGATTTTGGAAGACACACTAAACTATGACGTTTTTTCCACTTTTTTGACGACATATTAAACTATGACGTTTTTGGTCACATTTTGGACGACATACTAAACTATGACGTTTTTTTCACTTCTTGGACGACACACTAAACTATGACGTTTTTTCCACTTTTTTGACGACATACTAAACTATGACGTTTTTGGTCACATTATGGACGACATACTAAACTATGACGTTTTTTCCACTTTTTGGACGACACACTAAACTATGACGTTTTTTCCACTTTTTGGACGACATACTAAACTATGACGTTTTTGGTCACATTTTGGATGACATACTGAACTATGACGTTTTTGGTCAGATTTTGGACGACATGCTAAACTATGACGTTTTGTCCACTTTTTGGACGACATACTAAACTATGACGTTTTTCTGACATTTTGGATGACATGCTAAACTGACGTTTTTTCCACTTTTTGGACGTCATACTAAACTATGACGTTTTTGGTCAAATTTTGGACGACATGTTAAACTATGATGATTTTTCCGCTTTTTAGACGACATACTAAACTATGACGTTTTTGGTCACATTTTGGACGACATGCAAAACTATGAGGTTTTTTTCACTTTTTGGACCACATACTAAACTATGACGTTTTTGGTCACATTTTGGACGACATACTGAACTATGACGTTTTTTCCACTTTTTGGACGACATGCTAAACTATGACGTTTTTTCCACTTTTTGGACGACATACTAAACTGTGACGTTTTTGGTCAGAGTTTGGACGACATGTTAAACTATGATGTTTTTTCCGCTTTTTAGACGACATACTAAACGATGACGTTTTTGGTCACATTTTGGACGACATGCAAAACTATGAGGTTTTTTCACTTCTTGGACGACATACTAAACTATGACGTTTTTTCCACTTTTTAGACAACATACTAAACTATGACGTTTTTGGTCATATTTTGGACGACATACTAAACTATGACGTTTTTTTCACTTCTTGGACGACATACTAAACTATGACGTTTTTGGTCACATTTTGGACGACATACTAAACTATGACGTTTTTTCCACTATTTCGATAACATACTAAACTATGACGTTTTGGTCACATTTTGGACGACACACTAAACTATAACGTTTTTTTCCACTTTGTGGACGACATACTAAACTGTGACGTTTTTGGTCAGAGTTTGGACGACATACTAAACGATGACGTTTTTTCCACTTTTTGGACGACATACTAAACTATGACGTTTTTTCCACTTTTTGGATGACATACTAAACTATGACGTTTTTGGTCAGAGTTTGGACGACATACTAAACTATGACGTTTTTTCCGCTTTTTAGACGACATACTAAACTATGACGTTTTTGGTCACATTTTGGACGACATGCAAAACTATGAGGTTTTTTTCACTTCTTGGACGACATACTAAACTATGACGTTTTTGGTCACATTTTGGACAACATACTAAACTATGACGTTTTTTCCACTTTTTGGACGACATACTAAACTATGACGTTTTTGGTCAGATTTTGGAAGACACACTAAACTATGACGTTTTTTCCACTTTTTAGACGACATACTAAACTATGACGTTTTTGGTCACATTTTGGACGACATACTAAACTATGACGTTTTTTTCACTTCTTGGACGACATACTAAACTATGACGTTTTTGGTCACATTATGGATGACATACTAAACTATGACGTTTTTCCCACTGTTTCGATAACATACTAAACTATGACGTTTTTGGTCACATTTTGGACGACATGTTAAACTATGATGTTTTTTCCGCTTTTTAGACGACATACTAAACTATGACGTTTTTGGTCACATTTTGGACGACATGCAAAACTATGAGGTTTTTTTCACTTTTGGACCACATACTAAACTATGACGTTTTTGGTCACATTTTGGACGACATACTGAACTATGACGTTTTTTCCACTTTTTGGACGACATGCTAAACTATGACGTTTTTTCCACTTTTTGGATGACATACTAAACTATGACGTTTTTGGTCAGAGTTTGGACGACATACTAAACTATGACGTTTTTTCCGCTTTTTAGACGACATACTAAACTATGACGTTTTTGGTCACATTTTGGACGACATGTTAAACTATGATGTTTTTTCCGCTTTTTAGACGACATACTAAAGTATGACGTTTTTGGTCACATTTTGGACGACATACTGAACTATGACGTTTTTTCCACTTTTTGGACGACATGCTAAACTATGACGTTTTTTCCACTTTTTGGATGACATACTAAACTATGACGTTTTTGGTCAGAGTTTGGACGACATACTAAACTATGACGTTTTTTCCGCTTTTTAGACGACATACTAAACTATGACGTTTTTGGTCACATTTTGGACGACATGTTAAACTATGACGTTTTTTCCGCTTTTTAGACGACATACTAAACTATGACGTTTTTGGTCACATTTTTGACGACATGCAAAACTATGAGGTTTTTTTCACTTCTTGGACGACATACTAAACTATGACGTTTTTGGTCAGAGTTTGGACGACATACTAAACTATGACGTTTTTGGTCAGATTTTGGAAGACACACTAAACTATGACGTTTTTTCCACTTTTTAGACAACATACTAAACTATGACGTTTTTGGTCATATTTTGGACGACATACTAAACTATGACGTTTTTTTCACTTCTTGGACGACATACTAAACTATGACGTTTTTGGTCACATTTTGGACGACATACTAAACTATGACGTTTTTTCCACTGTTTCGATAACATACTAAACTATGACGTTTTGGTCACATTTTGGACGACACACTAAACTATAATGTTTTATTCCACTTTGTGGACGACATACTAAACGATGACGTTTTAGTTACATTTTGGACGACATACTAAACTAGGACATTTTTTCCACTTTTTGGACGACACACTAAACTATGACGTTTTTTCCACTTTGTGGACGACATACTAAACTATGATGTTTTAGTTACATTTTGGATGACATACGAAACTATGACGTTTTTCCGCTTTTTGGAAGACATACTAAACTATGACGTTTTTGGTCAGATTTTGGAAGACATACTAAACTATGACGTTTTTTCCACTTTATGGACGAGTACTAAACTATGACGTTTTTGGTCACATTTTGGCCGACATACTAAACTATGACGTTTTTTCCACCATATACTAAACTACGACGTTTTTATTCAGATTTTGGACGACATACTAGACTATGACCTTTTTTCCACGACATGCTTAATTGTGACGTTTTGTCCTTTGTTTGGATAACATACTAAACTACGACATTTTTTCCACTTTGTGGATGACATATGACTGAAGAGATGGACAGGAAACAGTTGGGGGGAGGAATGCAGCAAAGTGCCTTGAGCTGGATTCGAACCTCGGCCACTGTGTCTGAGTCCAGCCCCCATACATGATTCGCCTGCTAAACCCACTGAGCTACACAGACAGCCTTTTTGGGTGAGTTCTGGATGACATACTAAACTATGACGTTTTTTTCCACTTTTTGGACGACATCCAAAACTATGACGTTTTTCTGACATTTTGGACGACATACTAAACTATGACGTTTTTGGTCACATTATGGACGACATGCTAAACAATGACGTTTTTTCCACTTTTTGGACGACATCCAAAACTATGACGTTTTTCTGACATTTTGGATGACATGCTAAACTATGACGTTTTTTCCACTTTTTGGACGTCATACTAAACTATGACGTTTTTCTGACATTTTGGACGACATACTAAACTATGACGTTTTTGGTCAGATTTTGGAAGACATACTAAACTATGACGTTTTTTCCACTTTATGGACGACGTACTAAACTATGACGTTTTTGGTCACATTTTGGCCGACATACTAAACTATGACGTTTTTTCCACCATATACTAAACTATGACGTTTTTATTCAGATTTTGGACGACATACTAGACTATGACCTTTTTTCCACTTTTTGGACGACATGCTTAATTGTGACGTTTTGTCCTTTGTTTGGATAACATACTAAACTACGACATTTTTTCCACTTTGTGGATGACATATGACTGAAGAGATGGACAGGAAACAGTTGGGGGGAGGAATGCAGCAAAGTGCCTTGAGCTGGATTCGAACCTCGGCCACTGTGTCTGAGTCCAGCCCCCATACATGATTCGCCTGCTAAACCCACTGAGCTACACAGACAGCCTTTTTGGGTGAGTTCTGGATGACATACTAAACTATGACGTTTTTTTCCACTTTTTGGACGACATCCAAAACTATGACGTTTTTCTGACATTTTGGACGACATGCTAAACTATGACGTTTTTGGTCAGATTTTGGACGACATACTAAACTATGACGTTTTTTCCACTTTTTGGACGACATACTAAACTATGACGTTTTTGGTCAAGTTTTGGACGACATGCTAAACTATGACGTTTTTTCCACTTTTTTGACGACATACTAAAGTATGACGTTCTTGGTCACATTTTGGATGACACACGATACTTTGACATTTTTTCTACTTTGTGGACGACATACTTAACAATGACGTTTTTTCCACTTTTTGGGCGAAATATGACTGAAGAGGTAGACCGTAAACAGTTGGGGGAAAGAACGTCGCAAAGGGACGCGAGCTGGGTTCGAACCCAGGCTGCTGCGTCAGAGTCCAGCCCCCATACACGGTTCTCCTGCTTAACCCACTGAGCTACACGTTTTGGTTGAGTTCTGGATGAAATACTAAACTATGACATTTTTTCCACTGTTTGGATAACATACGAAACTATGATGTTTTTGGTCACATTTTGGACAACATACTAAACTATGACGTTTTTGGTCAGATTTTGGACGACATGCTAAACAATGACGTTTTTTCCACTTTTTGGACGACATACTAAACTATGACGTTTTTCTGACATTTTGGACGACATACTAAACTATGACTTTTGGTCAGATTTTGGATGACATACTAAACTATGACGTTTTTTTTCCACTTTTTGGACGACATCCAAAACTATGACGTTTTTCTGACATTTTGGACGACATACTAAACTATGACTTTTTGGTCAGATTTTGGATGACATACTAAACTATGACGTTTTTTCCACTTTTTGGACGACATCCAAAACTATGACTTTTTGGTCAGATTTTGGACGACATGCTAAACAATGACGTTTTTTCCACTTTTTGGACGACATACTAAACTATGACGTTTTTCTGACATTTTGGATGACATGCTAAACTATGACGTTTTTTCCACTTTTTGGACGTCATACTAAACTATGACTTTTTGGTCAGATTTTGGACGACATGCTAAACAATGACGTTTTTTCCACTTTTTGGACGACATACTAAACTATGACGTTTTTCTGACATTTTGGATGACATGCTAAACTATGACGTTTTTTCCACTTTTTGGACGTCATACTAAACTATGACGTTTTTGGTCAGATTTTGGACGACATACTAAACTATGACGTTTTTTCCACTTTTTGGACGACATACTAAACTATGACGTTTTTGGTCAAATTTTGGACGACGTGCTAAACTACGACGTTTTTTCCACTTTTTTGACGACATACTAAAGTATGACGTTCTTGGTCACATTTTGGATGACACACGATACTTTGACATTTTTTCTACTTTGTGGACGACATACTTAACAATGACGTTTTTTCCACTTTTTGGGCGAAATATGACTGAAGAGGTCGACCGTAAATAGTTGGGGGAAAGAACGTAGCAAAGGGACGCGAGCTGGGTTCGAACCCAGGCCGCTGCGTCAGAGTCCAGCCCCCATACACGGTTCTCCTGCTTAACCCACTGAGCTACACGTTTTGGTTGAGTTCTGGATGAAATACTAAACTATGACATTTTTTCCACTGTTTGGATAACATACGAAACTATGATGTTTTTGGTCACATTTTGGACGACATGCTAAACAATGACGTTTTTTCCACTTTATGGACGACATACTAAACTATGACGTTTTTCTGACATTTTGGACGACATACTAAACTATGACTTTTTGGTCAGATTTTGGATGACATACTAAACTATGACGTTTTTTTCCACTTTTTGGACGACATCCAAAACTATGACGTTTTTCTGACATTTTGGACGACATACTAAACTATGACTTTTTGGTCAGATTTTGGACGACATGCTAAACAATGACGTTTTTTCCACTTTTTGGACGACATACTAAACTATGACGTTTTTCTGACATTTTGGATGACATGCTAAACTATGACGTTTTTTCCACTTTTTGGACGTCATACTAAACTATGACGTTTTTGGTCAGATTTTGGACGACATACTAAACTATGACGTTTTTTCCACTTTTTGGACGACATACTAAACTATGACGTTTTTGGTCAAATTTTGGACGACATGCTAAACTATGACGTTTTTTCCACTTTTTTGACGACATACTAAAGTATGACGTTCTTGGTCACATTTTGGATGACACACGATACTTTGACATTTTTTCTACTTTGTGGACGACATACTTAACAATGACGTTTTTTCCACTTTTTGGGCGAAATATGACTGAAGAGGTCGACCGTAAATAGTTGGGGGAAAGAACGTAGCAAAGGGACGCGAGCTGGGTTCGAACCCAGGCCGCTGCATCAGAGTCCAGCCCCCATACACGGTTCTCCTGCTTAACCCACTGAGCTACACGTTTTGGTTGAGTTCTGGATGAAATACTAAACTATGACATTTTTTCCACTGTTTGGATAACATACGAAACTATGATGTTTTTGGTCACATTTTGGACAACATACTAAACTATGATGTTTTTGGTCACATTTTGGACAACATACTAAACTATGACGTTTTTGGTCAGATTTTGGAAGACATACTAAACTATGACGTTTTTTCCACTTTTTGGACGACGTACTAAACTATGACGTTTTTGTTCACATTTTGGCCGACATACTAAACTATGACGTTTTTTCCACCATATACTAAACTATGATGTTTTTCCGCTTTTTGGAAGACATACTAAACTATGATGTTTTTGGTCACATTTTGGATGACACACTAAACTCGGATGTTTTTTCCACTTTTTAGATGACTTACTAAACTATGACGTTTTTATTCAGATTTTGGACGACATACTAAACTATGACCTTTTTTCCACGACGTGCTCAACTATGACGTTTTGTCCTTTGTTTGGATAACATACGAAACTTCAACATTTTTTCCACTTTGTGGATGATATTGGACTGAGGAGATGGACAGGAAACAGTTGGGGGGAGGAATGCAGCAAAGTCCCTTGAGCTGGATTCGAACCTGGGCCACTGTGTCAGAGTACAGCCCCCCTACATGGTTCGCCTGCTAAACCCACTTAGCTACACAGACAGCCTTTATGGGTGAGTTCTGGATGACATACTAAACTATGACGTTTTTTTCCACTTTTTGGACGACATCCAAAACGATGACGTTTTTCTGACATTTTGGACGACATACTAAACTGACGTTTTTTCCACTTTTTGGACGACGTACTGAACTATGACGTTTTTGGTCAGATTTTGGACGACATGCTAAACTATGACGTTTTTTCCACTTTTTGGACGACATACTAAACTATGACGTTTTTCTGACATTTTGGATGACATGCTAAACTGACGTTTTTTCCACTTTTGGACGTCATACTAAACTATGACGTTTTTGGTCACATTTTGGACGACATGCTAAACTATGACGTTTTTTCCACTTTTTGGACGACATACTGAACTATGATGTTTTTGGTCAGATTTTTGACGACATACTAAACTATGACGTTTTTTCCACTTTTTGGACGACATACTAAACTATGACGTTTTTGGTCAAATTTTGGATAACAGACTATACTAGGACATTTTTTCTACTTTTTGGACGGCACACGAAACTATGACGTTTTTTCCACTTTGTGGACGACATACTAAACTATGACGTTTTAGTTACATTTTGGACGACATACTAAACTATGACGTTTTTGGTCACATTTTGGATGACACACTAAACTCGGACATTTTTTCCACTTTTTGGACGACACACTAAACTATGACGTTTTTTCCACTTCGTGGACGACATCCTAAACTATGACGTTTTTATTCAGATTTTGGACGACATGCTAAACTATGACGTTTTTTCCACTTTTTGGATGACATACTAAAGTATGACGTTTTTGGTCACATTTTGGATAACAGACTATACTAGGACATTTTTTCTACTTTTTGGACGACACACGAAACTATGACGTTTTTTCCACTTTGTGGACGACATACTAAACTATGACGTTTTTTCCACTTCGTGGACGACATCCTAAACTATGACGTTTTTATTCAGATTTTGGACGACATGCTAAACTATGACGTTTTTTCCACTTTTTGGACGACATACTAAAGTATGACATTTTTTCCACTTTTTGGACGACACACTAAACTATGACGTTTTTTCCACTTCGTGGACGACATACTAAACTATGACGTTTTTGGTCAAATTTTGGATAACAGACTATACTAGGACATTTTTTCTACTTTTTGGACGACACACGAAACTATGACATTTTTTCCACTTTTTGGACGACACACTAAACTATGACGTTTTTTCCACTTCGTGGACGACATCCTAAACTATGACGTTTTTATTCAGATTTTGGACGACATGCTAAACTATGACGTTTTTTCCACTTTTTGGACGACATACTAAAGTATGACGTTTTTGGTCACATTTTGGATAACAGACTATACTAGGACATTTTTTCTACTTTTTGGACGACACACGAAACTATGACGTTTTTTCCACTTTGTGGACGACATACTAAACTATGACGTTTTAGTTACATTTTGGACGACATACTAAACTATGACGTTTTTGGTCACATTTTGGATGACACACAAAACTCGGACATTTTTTCCACGACACACTAAACTATGATGTTTTTTTCCACTTTTTAGATGACATACTAAACTGTGATGTTTTCGGTCACATTTTGGATCACACACTGAACGAGGACATTTTGTCCACTGTTAGGATAACATACTAAACTATGACATGTTTTCCGCTGTGTGGATGATGTATGACTGAGGAGACGCACAGGAAACAGTTGGGGGGAGGAATGCAGTAAAGTGCCTTGAGCTGGATTTGAACCTGGGCCACTGTGTCAGAGTCCAGCCCCCATACATGGTTCGCCTGCTAAACCCACTGAGCTACACAGGTACCCTTATTGGGTGAGTTCTGGATGACATACTAAACTATGACGTTTTTTCCACTTTTTGGACGACGTCCTGAACTATGACGTTTTTCTGACATTTTGGACGACATACTAAACTATGACTTTTTTGGTCAGATTTTGGACGACATGCTAAACAATGACGTTTTTTCCACTTTTTGGACGACATACTAAACTATGACGTTTTTCTGACATTTTGGACGACATACTAAACTATGACGTTTTTGGTCAGATTTTGGACGACATGCTAAACTATGACGTTTTTTCCACTTTTTGGGCAAAATATGGCTGAAGAGGTCGACAGGAAACAGTTGGGGGAGGGAATGCAGCAATGGGACGTGAGCTGGATTCGAACCTGGGCCGCTGCGTCAGAGTCCAGCCCCCATACATGGTTCACCTGCTTAACCCACTGAGCTACACAGGTACTCTTTTTGGTTGAGTTCTGGATGATATACTAAACTATGACATTTTTTCCACTGCTTGGATAACATACTAAACGATGACGTTTTTTCCACTTTTTGGACGACATCCTAAACTATGACGTTTTTGGTGACATTTTGGATGACATGATAAAGTATAACATTGTTCTGACATTTTGGACGACATACTAAACTAAGTTGTTTTTAGACACGTTTTTTTCATTTACTTTGGCCTTTTCTCGGCTTTATTTGACAGGAGAGATAGACAGGAAATAGAGAGAAGAGTTGGGGGAAAACATGCTGCGAAAGGCTGTGAGAGGGAATCGAACCCAGGCCGCTGCATCAGAGACCAACCCCCATACACGGTTCGCCTGCCTAATCCATTGAGCTATACAGGCACCCTTGTGGGTTACATTTGGGATGACATACTGAACTATGACGTTTTTTCCACTTTTTGGATGACATACTCAAACTATGATGGTTTTGGTCAGATTTTGAACGATATACTAAACTATGATGCTTTAGTGACATTTTGGTCAACATACTAAACTATGACGTTTTTGTCCATGTTCGGAAATAAAATTACATTTTTTGTGCATTTTCAGACGACATGCTAAACTATGACATTTTTGGTCACATTCTGGATGACAGACTAAACTATGATGTTTTTTTCCCATTTTCGGACGACATACTGTGACGTTTTTGTCCATTTTCAGACAAAAAATGACCTTTTTCCCATTTACTGATGACATTTTAGTGACAGTTTGGACAACATATTAAACTATGACGTTTTTGTCCATTTTTGGACGAAATCCTAAACTATTACATTTTTGGTCACATTTTGGACGACATACTAAACTATGACGTTTTTTCACACGTTGAACGACATACTAAACTCAGTGGCAATCCCGTCAAAAAACAAAACAGAAAAAAAATCGCGATTATAAATCAACACGTAATCAAACCTCTCTGTGTATAACGCCATAGCATATGATGTTGTTCAGAAAATGTCAAAGTATAGTATACTTTTCAGAATAACATAGTGTGGCCTGTAGTTCATAGTATAGCATGTCAGCGAAACAAACCCTCTCGATTATCTGGTTCAAAAAGCGCAAAATGATAGGATGTTGCCTAAAATTGTCATGTTTGACATGTGGTTCAAAAATGTCATACTTCAGTATATTGTCAAAATAGTATGTCACTCAAGAAAACAGAGTTTAATCTGTGGTCTAAAAAATGCCATAGAATAATAGTTCATTGCACAAATAAAAGTATCGTAATTTTTAAAACTGTTCAAATTCTTATGTTTTGCTAAAAAGAACAAAAAAACTAAAACAAAAAATAACGTCATGGTAATATGTCAAATAAAAAAAGCCTACACTATAGCATGTCACCCAACAGCCGTCATAGTAATATGTCAATTAAAAAGCCTATAGTATAGCATGTCACTCTAAAAACATCAGCGTATAGCCTTTGGTCCATAAAGCTTTTTTCTGTGCCAGCTGTCTGAAGTAGGTGAGGAGCAACACAAAAACGGTCCAAATGCTGGTTTCCAGAGGTTTAGACGAGTATTTATTTGAAAGAGTGAGTTTACAACACCACAACATGTGATGGGGCTAAAAGCAAATGGGTGTTTGTAAAATAAAAGTTAATCAACAGATTTAATAGTGAACTTCACGTTGACATTGATGGGCATTCTAACCAAGAACAAAGTAAAAGACTATATGAAAATAAACTCTTCCTTTTCACCTCTTGAAACCCAAAAACACACCACAGTAGCACCCTAAACTAAAATGACCAATGGGTTTCCTGTTTTCCTTTCTGAACAGTTCAAAGATCCCTCTCTATCGCCCCACACATCCACCAACCACTGGAACACATCTACAAAGTTCTGCTGAAGCTCAGCTTCCCCTCAGAAGAGGTGCCACCAGATGAAGGAGCCTTTTGAGAGGCAGCTGGCATCGTGATTGGATGGTACTTTGATCTGATCCAATCCAGCTTCAGCTCCAGAGACGGCAGGTGGGACGAGTCAACGGAGGCCGGGTGGACGAAGGCATGAAGCTGAGAACAATCCAGAAAACAAGAGAGGAGGAGTGAGGTAATAAATAAATTTAAAAATGGCACTACTTTGGCTCTGAACCTTTATCTAGCTGTGGTTGCTCTGTCTTCTGGAGTGATTTAATTGGTTATACGTCATGAATAAAACTCCTTTAACTTAACATCTGTAAACAAAACAAAAAACATACCAACAAAGTTTTCTGTTCAAGTTTGTGTTCTAAGTTTAACTCCAAGATTTTAAATACTTTCATTTATTGCAAATGAATATCTCCTCCAAATGTCTCACTAATGATCATCACCCCTCTATACTGGACCACACGAAGCACAGTCCGGTTCCCCCTTCTATAAATCTGCTTGGAATCTTCCACTTCCTGTTTGTCAAAGTGGCCTTCTACCTGGACAGGTTTTGTTGGAGCTCATCAACAAACATTTTGGGTAACTGCACTTTAATTTGGATGGATGACACCGAATTAGAGTCTGTTTTAATGAGACTGAGTTCAGATGTGTTGCTCTGTCATTAAATAGGAAATTATTTCTCAGAATTCACAGAGAAAAGTCTGAAATGTTTGCTGGGTTAGCGTCCCACATGTTCTTTGGCTCAGCTAAAGCTAACTCTCTCCAACTTCTGGATCTCTGGAGTTGCTTGTTGTTCAAATATCTTTCTAGAGGTGCTGAAGCTCAGAAAGTCTGAGATGTTTGTTCAAAATTAGCTCATTCTCAAGTCTGATCTGAACTGTCCTCTTTTGTTTGAACTTTCCCAAAACTTAGGAGTTAATGACAGAGCAGCACATCCAGATTCTGTCTCATTTATGTAGAGATTAAACTTCAGTGTCATTCATTGATCTTAAAGTGCAGTTTTTCAGATGTTTGTTGCTCATGCTCCTGACCAAACCAGTCCAGGTGGAAGACGATGTGAAGAGAAGCTCCAGAGGATGAATATCACACATTTACATTTCCTTTTATTAGACATTGTCATGAAAAAGTTGGATTTCCCTTTAATGATGTTCAAATCTTTGAGTGTTTTGTTGATGTTGGTTTCTAAATGTTTTCTGACACTCGGCCCAAAGATTAAAACCTTTTACGGCTCACAAGCTGCAACAGTTCACACATTATCAACTATCTTTCTGACTAAACTAAGATAAAAAGTGAAAAACTGCCTGATTCCTGCATCATGAATGGAAATCTTTTTGGTTTTTATGACAGTAAATTGAATTTATTTAGGTTTGACATTTTATAAACCAAAACAAGAAATGCTTTCTTATATGTGAGCTTCTCATCTACAGAAACCAGGTTAGTGAAGGAGATGTTTGTAGATTTGAGCTCGAAGGTCTTCTCTTTGGGGTCCACGACTGAATGTTCCTGGACGTATGTGCACGTTCTCGTTACCCCAATGATAGACTTGGCCATGGCAGGAAGCCCCCACTCTGTGCTCACCAGTCTAGTGCTGTGTAACCGTCCCTCTGTGTCCACGCTTCTGTCCAGGACGTCCACACCAAACACGCTGGGGTTCATGGGGTTGGGGTCCTTCTGCATCGCCGCCAAACAGCGGAGGTCTTCCGCATCTTGTCTTGTGTTTATGCAACGAAGTGAAGCGTCACGTCAGAGTCGGCAGCAACCCGGCCATTCGGGTGGTGGTAACAAACATGAATGGATGAGCCGAGATGAGCCGAACACGACGGGATGAGCCGAAGTGGGCTGAAGGTGAAGGGAAGAGACGAGCTCCGAATATTTTCGTCTGGGGGAAGGAAGGGGTGATCACATATAGTTACGACGAGATGAGCCGATGTGGGCCGAAGGTGGAGGGAAGACAGTAACGCCGCATATTCTTTACGCCCGGTAACGTCCGAGGGGGCTACTTGTAGTAGCCGTTTGGTTTCCATTGTTTCCATTATCACCCTAAAATCAGCTTTTAGAGGATCACTGGAGCCAGACATACATTCATGAAAAAATAAGTCAACTCTCTGTCAGAAACCGATAGCAGCAGCAGACTGGATTTAGTTCTAGTTTACTCTCTGACAGATCGCCTCCAACAAGCTCCAAGTCTCTGCATGTTGGTTTCTGTTCAGCGCCGACATGAAAGTGGAAAAACACAATCTTCAGTAAACTCTGGAGTTCTGTTCTGTAGTAAAACTGACATCATCTGGAAGTAAACAGAGTAAAGGTGTGTTCAGAGCAAAGATGTGTGATTGCATAAAGTCAACAGAAAGTCAGATGTGGAAACTAACAGACACAGATTTATCTCTAATATTTCCACTCTGTCGCTGCTGTCAGATAAAGACCTCTGGCAGAACACAGGTCAGGTACTATTTCTGAGGTATTTGTACTCGACTTGAACATTAATATTACTGTATACTGGTCAAAGGGCAGTTCTGTCCTCGTTTTACTTGACAACTGGACTCATGAGTTTTTGTCGTTTTTGGTTTAGTTTTTGTCATTTTGTGTCTCATTTTTTGCTGCTTTGTGTTTTGTTTGTGTCTCATTTTGTCATTTTTGTCTTGTTTTTTTTCATTTTTTGTCTTGTTTTTTTTCATTTTTTTGTCTTGTTTTTTCATTTTTTTGTCTCGTTTTTTTCATTTTTTTGTCTCGTTTTTTTTCATTTTTTTGTCTCGTTTTTTTTCATTTTTTTGTCTCGTCTTTGTCATTTTGCGTCTCGTCTGTCATTTTGCGTCTCGTCTGTCATTTTGCGTCTCGTCTTTGTCATTTTGCGTCTCGTCTTTGTCATTTTGCGTCTCGTCTTTGTCTTAGTGTTTCGGCTTTTGTGCTTTCTGTCTTGTTTTTGTCATTTTTTTTGTCTTGTTTTTGTCATTTTGTCTCGATTGTCATTTTTGATCTTGTTTTTGTCATTTTGTGTTTTGTTTTTGTCATTTTCAGTCTCGTTTTTGTCATTTTGTGTCACGTTTTTGTCATTTTGTGTCACGTTTTTGTCATTTTGTGTCACGTTTTTGTCATTTTGTGTCACGTTTTTGTCATTTTTGGTCCCGTTTTTGTCATTTTTGGTCCCGTTTTTGTCATTTTGTGTCACGTTTTTGTCATTTTTGGTCCCGTTTTTGTCATTTTGTGTCTTGTTTTTGCCTTTAGTGTTTTCTGTCTTGTTTTTGTTGTTTTCTGTCTCATTTTTGTCTTTTGTGTTGTGTTTTTGTCGTTTTCTGTCTCCTTTTTGTCATTTTCAGTCTTGTTTTTGTCATTTTGTGTCTAGTTTTTGCTGCTTTCTGTTTTGTTTGTGTCGTTTTCTGTCTTGTTTTTGTCGTTTCCATCATCCAACATTTTTCCTAAAGAATGAGTAGAGCAAAGCTATGTCTTCTCTTCTATTTTCCATATTTTCATCCCATTGTCAGCCTTGATTGAACGTCTCCCTCTACCTCATATCATCAGGATCAGACTCATTCTTTGGACTGTTTTCCATCAGTCAGTTTGTCCTCTTGGTCAGCAGTAACAGCTAGCTAAATATCTAGCTTCTACTGCAGAGAAAAAGATCACATTAGCATGGATTAGCAACCCTGTTACTGTGATTAGAGTAGGGTTAGCAAGCAACAAATAAAACATGGAATAAAAATGCTACCATTGATGTGTAAGCTGAGCCAATCAACACCTATTATTTATCAATATGGAGCAGAAAACTGGAAAGGAGAGGGTTGATTATTCAAATACTTTGAAGCCCAAATGTCCTCCAGTTCTGGAATGATCCTTAGTCCTAAGATGTTCTACTAAACCAGTTAGATTTGGCAGTTTGCAACCCAGCGTCGTATTTCTGGTCCATTCTGACCCACAATGCTTTGCACAAACACATCAAATACGTCACAAGTTTTGCACGAGTAAAAACAAGTTTAACCAGCTGAGAAAAGACAAACAAATAACAGCTCATTTTTACGCTACAGTGACGGTCAAAGCTTAAGACGCATTACTTTGACAAAGTAGTTTAATAGCGTGCATACTTCAAGAAACATGCAGTAAGCATTTAAAGTATGCAATGTGGTATTTAGTCTTGGTTTTCACAAACAATCATTTTTATTGGGAAATATGACATGTGGAAATACGGGTTAAGCTAATACAAAGTGGGTTAATGTATTTTTGCGGACTTTTGTATCATGGTTGACATTTTTGCTGTTTTCAGGCCTAAAATCAACTTATAACCAAACACCACATGGCATTTTTACAGAAAGACTCTTCTAAATATTGTATATAACTGAGTAAAACTGGAATTGAAAGTTATTCCTAAAGATATTGTAGTAAACCAGATTCAATTCAGACGGTCCAGTCATTTTCTATAAATAAGTGATTGTTTCCATAATAAATAATTATAGAATTTGGAAAGACATGATCATAATAAACATAAACAACATTAGTTTTTTTTTACCTTTGATGAAAATGTTCACAAGATATATCCTATGGACTTCAAAAGTCCCTCAATTATAGATTGACAGGGACAATATCAGAGTCATTTTGGCAAATTTTCTCGTCATTTTCAACAAGTTTTATGTCAGCTTGGATCTTTCCTCAGCCTTTTGGATCACTTTTAGGATTATTTTCAAGTCACTTAGAACAAACTTCATGTCATTCAGGACTAATTTTATGTAATTCTGGATCATTTTCAAGTCATTCTGGACAGGTCGATATATAATTGTGCGACTTTTTGTGACACAGTTGACATTGGAGTGATGTCCAGTCTTTGTTTTATTAATAAAGGATTGTTTCCATAGTAAATAATTCTGGAATTTGTAAAGACATGATCATAATGAACATAAAAAAACATTTATATATATATTATTTTCTTTTAAAAAATAATGTATGCAGGATACATCCCATGGACTTCAAAAGTCCCTCAATTATAGATCGACCCAGGAAATTTTCAAGTCATTTTGTACAAGTTTCGTGTGATTTTGGACAATGTTTAAGTCATTTTCAACATGTTTTATGTCAGCTTGGATCTTTTCTCGTCATTTTGGACAAATTTTGAGTCATTTGGTCAAATTTTGAGTCATTCTGGATGGCTCTATTTATAATCGCAGGACTTTTTGTAACATAGTTGACATTTTAGTGATATCCAGTCATTTTTTATTAATTCGTGATTGTTTTTATAATGAATAATTATGGAATTTCTAAAGACATGAACATAAAAACGTTATTTTTTTTAAATAAAAATGTTCACATGGACTTTAATCACACACTGACTCAGGTGATGTGTTTTGCCACTGAGGGTCCTCGCAGGTGTGGTAAGCAGGAGTGTGTGTTTCCGTGGTTACCTGACTGATGCAGGTCACGTCTGCTTGTGCTCTTCGTCAAACAGCGCTGGCACCCGGGAGAATCAGCACATGTATGTTGATTGATGCCCTGCAGGCTCCACACGTGAACTCGTCTGTTTGCTTTCATCTATCAGCAGAGCGAAGGCAGATCAGACCCAGAGAGAGAGAGAGAGAGAGAGAGACTTGTCTTGGCCGATACACTGAGCACACACACCCTTCACCACTAAACACACCTTGTGAGACCTTTGTTCCCGAGACACCCTGTGACCTTTGTCCGACGATAGAGAGGAGGTAGAACGCCAGGTAGCGAGCACCACAGATTGTTTTTTATTAGTTTGATTTAATTATCAACTATTATATGGCAGTCGAAACTCCCTCACACACACTCACACACACTGGAAAACATGAAACTTTGTACCGTTTTGGTGAGAAATGGAGTCTATCTGTAGCTTCAGGTATCAAACCTCTCAATGTTTACATCAAACTGTGGCTCAGATTCATCATCTTGTTCTGGATTTAAACCAAAATCTGACAATTTGAGCTCATATTTCATTTTGTCACTTCTTGTGAATGTGATTAGATAAAACATTTAAACGTGACTAAATACTAAATGTATGAAACTTTCTCTCTTCAGGGGGAAACTTTAATGAAGTCACATCACAGTAAAAGTGCCTTCACTTTAAAATATTTTTCATACAGATTTGACAGCCAGTGAAGGATGACAAACAGAAACACAACAGCTGCAGAAACAGCGACAACAATCAGAGCAAATATGGTTGCAGGTTTTCTGTTATTAAATGGCAGCAGCTTCACTAAAAGTGGCTTAACTTTAAAAAAAACAACAAAACATCGACTGCAGCCACAGAGAGTTTAGAAGATGATTTTACTTTCCTTTAACCCTCCTGTTGTCCTCATTTATAGGCACCAAAAAATATTGTTTCCTTGTCTGAAAAAAATCCAAAAATTCAGCAAAAAAATTCCCCAAATTTCTGAAAATTTGCAAAACTTTCAGGAAGAAAATTCCAATACTGCCTTAAAAGTTTCTCTGATAAAGAACAAGATTCCCTTCACTTTTATAGTCGTCATTAAACCCTTTAAAGACATTATTCTACATAAATCAAGCGTAGGTGTGAATATACAGTGAACACAAGGAGAAAGTAAAACACCAAAAATGTGATTTTGCGAATCACAAACAAAGCAGACACAGTTTATAAAGTGTGGAAAAATCCACCTCTAGTCTTCAAGAGTGAAGTTTTACATCATCTGCTGATATATTTCAAAAATTATACTTCAGAAAACTAAAACTGGAACTTGAAAATGTCTGAAATAAGCACTAGAGATGGAGTTCGACGGTCGGAGACGACTTTATCTCAGCAACAAAACTAGAGTTTGAAAATACATAAAGGAGGAAATAAATAAGTGGCTAATCATTAAATGATAAGTTCTGTGTCAGCAAAGGAAACAGAAAAGTGAATGTGTGTGACCAAAGTACACGTTAATATTTTATTAATACACCTGAGCAATGAGCAGATTAAAGATTGTTTCTTATGGCTTTGAGATAAGAGTGAATTCTAAGTGAGTAATTAATGGTCACAAAAATAAAAAACAAGCCTGCAACTATGAATCCTGTAGTTCCAGCGATACTGTCAGTGATTTAAAATAAGTATTTCAAATGAAAACCAAACACTCCTCTCTGTTTTGTGTGTGTGTGGTCGTCTGCTGGAGGTGTGAGTGGGTGGAGAGAAGTTATCCATCATGTGATTGCTTCAGTCTCTCTGCTAAAATCCTACCTCCTAATGCAGGAAGTCATAAATACACTCAGCGGTGCGTTCAGGGGCGGCTGGGTTATCGGAGACGCAGCAGCTTCATGCTTTCCGTCGTCAGGCTTCAGTGAGCTGCAGAAAAACGAGGAAACAGAAACGCTGAGCGAGTTCACGTTTTAAAGAATCCAACCTGCACAAAGTTCGTTCATTAACAAACGCCAAATCCAGATTAGTAGCCAGAGCTTTTAGGATTAACTGCAGACCTAAAGTTGATCAGAGTTCACGAAGCAGAAAAAAAAACACCACATCATGATGTTATTGAACAGCAAAAATAATAATAATTAAACAACCACACAAGCATTATGCATCAGAGCTGCGTTCAGGGCGACACTTTTAAACAAAACTGACTTCAAACCTGGTCAGAGCGACTCATAACGGCCCAAAAAATTACTCCAAATTTATCCAAAATGACTCAAAAAATACTCAAAATTTGTCCAAAAATGAATGACAACAACCAACAATTATTAGTCCTTGAAAATGGGGGGGGGGGGGGGGGGGGGGAGAAGACCCAGACGTTTAATCCAGGCTGGTTCAGTGTCTCCATAAAGTTCCTGTAAGTGTCTATGCATGGATGGATCCATATTTCTACTAAAATACAGTCTTTGGTCGACATTTCACCAACTTTTGAAGCTCTATCATCAGTAGAATCTGATATGTTAAAGTTGGACCAAACAAGGTTCCAGTTTTTCGATGTTTTCACTCGAAAGTTTTTCCAAAATCTTGAAAAATGTCCAGAATGATTAAAGAAAATTGTCCCAAATGATTAAGTAGTTAGTGATTTGCAGAAAATTCAAAATGAAGGCTTTCATGTTTTTTTTGTTTAGGTCAAGTGCCAAGGACAACTGTCAGTGTCGGTACTACGGCTGGAAATAACTACATTTTACCCCATTGGTTGATCAGTCGGTTATGTGGTCGATAACATGTCCGAAAGTGGTCAAATATGTCCATTAGTTAATCTTCTCAAAGCCCAAGATCACATCCTCAAATGTCTCGTTTTGTCCTCAACCAAGAGATGATCTGTTTACTGTCACAGAGGAGGAAAGAAAGCAGAAAATATTCAAATTTAAGAAGCTGAAATCAGAGAATATAGACCTTTTTCTTAAAAAAAAAAACTCAAACAATCAGAAAAATAGTTGATTAAGTTAATAGTTGGCAAATAATTAATCATCTTGTCAAACCAGTAAATAACACAGAAAAAACATGAAATATAAATACTTAAAACATTAAAAATATTTTGTCCCAAGACATTAGCAGGGGTAGAATAAATGAAAAATAAATACATATTTTACAAATTACAACAGAGAAGCATTTAGGATGTGATGCTTTCTATTTGTTGCACTAATTAAATATATTTGTATATACATTTAATTTAGTCAATCCTTTCAAATTTCCCTCATTTTAGCTTAATTTTCTCTTTATTGCAGCTTTATTGGTCACTGACGTAAACTGAATTACTTGTAAACTTGATTTAACTTGCTCAAATGATGGTGAAACTAATTTTTCATCTCAGAGTTCTGGGTTTGTTTCAGCTTGGAGTGAGTTCAGTTTTTAAAATCAAAGTTTGCTCAAATTGTGGTTCACAGATGTGACAGAGTTCTGGTTTTCTCCGGAGGCTTCGGTTTAATCATTAAGAGGCTGAAAGGTTTGCCTCTGGTTGAAGTGTGACATTTCCTACAGCCCTGAACGCAGCAGCCCTCGGTGTGGTGAGGAGGTGCTGCAGCTCCAGTCGGACTTTATTCCGTCCTCAGTGCGCGTCGGTGCCGCACCGCCGCAGGCTACCTGGCCACCCGGGACGGAGTTTCCACCCTGAAGGATTCTTATTACTCTGTTTCATCTCGTTTTCCTGCAGAAGCAACAGAGAGGCAACTTGTGAAACTTTGAAAACCATGTTTCCAAGTTGCTGATGGAATAAACCGACTCGTGGAGACAAGTGGATTTTACGCACCGAGCTCCGAGCGCACAGAGCCGACTTTCCCTCTTTTTTTTTGGACATTTTGTTCACATTTAAAGGTGATTTCTTTGCTTTTTCCTCGCGTTTTCATGGACAACTTGGACTCTTTTTCTTCCACCGACTTTTTCCCCAATGTGACTCTCATGATGCCACTTTTTCTGGAGAGCAGTCGGGAAGAGACTAGGCTGTTAAAAATGTTCCAGGGTCGTTAAATTTTTTGGAACGTGACCGCCGGAGATGGACTTTCTCCGTAATGATTGTGGGAGTTCAGGTTGTTTTATTCATTAGCAGGCTGGAAGGTGCAGAATGAAAGTTTTCAGACATGGACTCTAAAAGCTAGAAACTCTATTTATTGTTTTTGAGTCACTAAAGTTTGTTTTTTTTATATTTATTTCACGCATGGCATCTACAGTGAGACACATGTGGCTCCTCATGCTGCTGCTGCTGGTCCTCCAGGGTCCTGGTCTCACATCAGGAGCCTCCAAAGACCTGGTTTGTGAGCCCATCACCGTGCCCATGTGCAGGGGCATCGGCTACAACTTGACCTACATGCCCAACCAGTTCAACCACGACACCCAGGAGGAGGTGGGGCTGGAGGTGCACCAGTTCTGGCCCCTGGTCCGGATCCGCTGCTCCCCGGACCTGCTCTTCTTCCTCTGCAGCATGTACACCCCCATCTGCCTGCCGGACTACAGGAAGCCGTTGCCCCCCTGCCGCTCTGTGTGTGAACGGGCCAAACGTGGCTGCTCCCCCCTCATGAGTCAGTACGGCTTTGAGTGGCCCGAGAGGATGAGCTGCGAGGAGCTTCCCCAGCTGGGAGACGAGACCCTGTGCATGGACCAGAACAGCAGCGAGACCACCACAATGGCGCCCCCGTTCCCTAAACCCACCCCTAAAGGCAGGACCAGACCGCCCGCCCCTCCTCCGTGCGACAGGGAGTGCCGCTGCAGAGATCCCCTGGTTCCCATCAAGAGGGAGTCCCACCCTCTGTACGGCCGGGTCCAGACCGGCCCCCTGCCCAACTGCGCCCAGCCCTGCCACCAGCCCTACTTCTCGCCCGACGAACGCGCCTTCACCAGCTTCTGGGTGGGGCTGTGGTCGGTGCTGTGCTTCATCTCCACCCTGACCACCGTGGCCACCTTCCTCATCGACATGGAGCGCTTCAAGTACCCAGAGAGGCCCATCATCTTCCTGGCCGCCTGCTACCTCTTCGTCTCGTTGGGGTACATCATCCGCCTGGTGGCCGGTCATGAGCGGGTGGCTTGTGGTTCCAGCAGCATTGGAGGCGACCAGCTGCACATCCTCTACGACACCACCGGCCCGGCTCTCTGCACCCTCGTCTTCTTACTGGTGTACTTCTTCGGCATGGCCAGCTCCATCTGGTGGGTGGTTCTGTCCTTCACGTGGTTCCTGGCTGCAGGGATGAAGTGGGGCAGCGAGGCCATCGCCGGATACTCGCAGTATTTCCACCTGGCCGCCTGGCTCATCCCAAGTGTCAAGTCCATCGTGGTTCTAGCCCTCAGCTCTGTGGACGGGGACCCTGTGGCTGGGATCTGCTATGTGGGGAACCAGAGTTTGGAGAACTTGAGGGGATTCGTACTCGCACCTCTCGTGGTTTACCTCTTCACCGGCTCGCTTTTCTTACTCGCCGGCTTCGTTTCTCTGTTCCGCATCAGGAGCATCATCAAGCAAGGCGGTACCAAGACGGACAAACTGGAGCGGCTGATGATCCGCATCGGGCTCTTCACTGTGCTGTACACTGTCCCCGCCACCATCATGGTCGCCTGCCTCGTCTACGAGCAGCACTACCGGCCCGGCTGGGAGCGAGACTTGGCTTGTTCCTGCCCATCCGAGCGCCAGCGGTCGGGCCTGGGTCCAGACTACGCCGTGTTCATGCTCAAATACTTCATGTGCTTAGTGGTGGGCATCACCTCTGGAGTCTGGATTTGGTCCGGAAAGACCCTGGAGTCCTGGAGGAGGTTTGTGGCTCGATGCTGCCCCTGCTGGCCGCAGAAAGCCACAGCTCCACCCTCCATGTACAGCGAGGCCAGCTCAGCTTTAACTGGACACACAGGAACCGGGCTCACGTCAGGGATCTACCACAAAGCTGCTCCCTCTCATATATGAAGCAACGTTTTACGACATTCACACGGTCTCTCTCAACTTTCCAAACACGAAGACTTTGTGCATCATTGTACTCTGAATATCACAAACACAACGGACCAAAACATTCAGAGCATAAAAAGGGAAAAATTAAACAAACTGCGTAATTTGAATGTAAACTAAAGCAAAATCCAATATGGACTCTTGTGGAAACTGCTTTTCTTCACAGTAACCGTTGACCAAATCAGATGTTCACTGAATTTTTCCAGAGCTTTCCAGTCCAACATGCTTCTTTCTGTCCGTTTATCCTGAGCACCGAGAGAGAAAAAAACATATTTATTTATGTATATACTGTACATAATTGCTGTAAAAAGAAAAGAAAATGTGTGATATGTTTAGTTTATAACCAGCCAACGCCACAAGCTCAGTGTAAGACACCAGAGAGACAAATCTGATTTGAACTGTATAAAGTTGTGCATAAATGTGCTGCTGTGTGTTTGAGTTGTGTGTTTTGTATGATTGCAAACTGAGGAATTATCTTTGTGTTTGGTTTCTGCAGACTAAATGAATTTATTCAGTGTTTTTATTGGGTTCTTAGATGAACTCTCAGCTCGATTGAGTCACTAAAGGAAAGTTTTGTGTTGTAAACTAACAGACGGCTGCAGGATGGAACTGACTGGTCTTTAGCCCCCTCTGCTGGTCAACAGTGGAGCTGCTCACTGGATCTTCTCAAACCTGGACCTCTACCACATCAACGTCAGACCACAGACCCCCTGATTTGTACCAGAATTGCCCTAAAAATATTGCTAGTGACAGAGAAAATCAATTTTGTGCATTTAAAAAACATATTTCTGATTTTATAGTTCTGTTGATTTTATTTCCAAGACCTCTAAGAGGTCCCTGAACCTCACTTTGAGACATCTTTTTCTATTAACTTCATGCCAGAACAGACAAAAATGTTCAGGTCACAGATTTGGTGAACAATTATTCATTTCTGAAATGACAAAACAACTGCCAACAGTTTTTATAGCAGAATTGTTGGACAAAAGGTTAAGTACAGCTTTTAGCTTCTCTAAGGAAACAATTTGTGGTGTTTTTGTTCTTTTTTAATACTGTAAAATAAATATTTTTGCAGTTTTAGATTGAAAACAGACTGGAAGACATCACCTTGAGCTCTGCAATAATCTAATTTGGATTTCCACCATTTTCTGACATTTTAGACCAAACAAATCCTTCCGATGCGTTGATTTGAAGCCTGAATGTAATGTTGAATATTACAGTTGAGGACATTTGTAGAGCTGCAACAAGTAATTTCCTATTATTGGTTAATCTTTTGATTAGTTTTATTGATTACTGGATCACTCGTTTGGTCTTTAAATATCAAAAAAATGGTGCAAAATGTCTGAATATAACATTCTAAGAAGTCCACAGCCCAAACATATTCAATTTGCTGTCAGAGGAGTAAAGAAACAAGAACATTTTTAATTTTAAGAGGCTGAAATCTTTTTCCCCCCCCATTCAAAACGCCTCAAAATAGTCAATCCACTATTGAAACGGTTGCAGATTAACATATTTGACAACTAGTTGACCAATCGTTGCATCTATGGAAATTTGTAGATAAACAATGAAACCATTTAAGATTTAACAGGAAGAAAATTGAATACTTCCTGGTACTAGCCTCTCAAATATGACAATTTCATGTTTTGTCTGCTTTTTAATTCAAAATGTTTGGACTGAATAAGCATTTTGAAATGTCTACATTGAAGACTGTCGTGGTTTTTTTGTTTTATGTCAATTACGCCATTGGATGAACTTTTGAGAGAGTATGCTTTCATTACAATCGACTGTATTCACACTATTTAAAAATCCAACATTTAGATATGTAAAAACAAATCTCTTCTTAGGGGTTGAATGTGGATCTTCTGTTTTTAGGGGCCTCACAACTAAAACTCATAAACCTCCTCCTCCTTTCAGAGGTCAGTGTTTCTGTTGGGAGTTCAAGTGTATGAATCAATCTGATATAGAAAAAGAAACAAAAGCAGGGTCAGTTCAAACAGACAGGACTGGTGCATTAAATGAATGAGGTAAAGTGAAGCTCATTGAAGCCTTTTGTTTTCTGCTTTCTGCCTTCCTCCTGTGATGTTTGCTGAGATGTTCCTTCAGTGTTGTTGGCCCGTTGTGCCGTTTAGACTACTGTGCTTCCACACGCTAGACCAGATTTCTAATTTATTAGTCTGATGTGAGAGTGAACGCGGCCGTGTGAGTGGTGAATTCCAGCAAGTGTTGGTGAAAACTGACATTTAGGTTCATTTGTGTACGTCTGCTTTCATGTTGATAGGCTTCCTCAGAGGATATTAAACAATATTGTAGATTTTGATTCATATTGTGAAATTAAAACTGAATGGTTCTTTGAGTTTGGTTTATTTTTTTGTACATTTGTGTCGATATTTTACTGAGGTTTCTGGACTTTAGAGGACAAAGTTTTAGTTTTGCTTTTTTTTAATCAGTCTGTCAGTCTTCAAATTTGGTACAAATGTTCCCGTACCGACGATAAACTGACCAGACTTTGGTGGTCAAAGACAACTAATTTCTTAACACGTCATTTTGGCTCAATACAAAAATGATAAAACTTTACACAAACAAACTGGTAGTATTTTAAACCTAAAATGTTAAAGGGGAACTTCGGTTTTTTTTCAAACTGGGGTCTGTTCCCATATGTAATTTCATACGTGAGTGATGGAGAAATTAATTTTCGACTTTGCCACTGTAATGCTCTGCAAAAACACATTTCTGACCATTATCCCACACTGTGACGAAGGTAGAAGTGGAGATTGTGACCCTAATTTTGGGCTCCCACCTACATTTCAACGTCTTGACGATGCAAAATACGTGTTTTTTAAATTGTTTCAAACATGATTTCAATCATAATTTGTCTTCATCTAATCAGGGTAAAAACCAAAACACTGCTAAATATGTGCCCGATTGCCATGTAAAGGAACAACAGTGAGAGGGTATGCTGTTCCTTCAACATTAGCGACTAGTTTCAATCAAAAGTATAATTTACCTTAATACAAGACGTCAATAAGTCTGATACTTACGACGTGGGAATTCTCTCTGGAAAACCACCTTCAGTTCCAACTCGTGTATATGATGGTGTTTCCAATTCCCACACCAATGCCCATGTCGTCCTGCAGGTCAAAACGCTTACTGATGTACAGGTCACCAGGTTTGTAGATTTAACGCGTTTCCTCAACGTAGAATCTGCATCGCTCGGAGAACGTGGTCAGATGATGAAAGGACAGCGCTTCTTTCTGCCGATTAAAATCCAAAGCTCTGAACATACCTTCCTCTGGAGCAGGCGAAAGGAAAGCCACCTTCATCACACTGACTTCATTCCCAACATACTTTGCTAGTCTTTCTTCCTTCGTAGTCGGATCAGCTGAATATCCACAACAACCCACATGTTCTCGACTAGATTTGATCAGTTGAAGTCACACCAGCAGACAGAACAACATGAACAGTCACAGCATGTCTTTGTTACATGATTAGTGTTTATTTAAAATACTCCATCTGCAAATGTTTTCTTTTTTTCTCAATTAAAAACAAGACAAATTTCACAGCTAGTAGCCTACATAGTAAGCAAAAAGGAGGGGAGTGCCCATCAGTCTTTATTCGCTCCCCCCTCAGGATCTATGTAGTGTCTGGAGACTCGGGGACAAACACGAGATCGGTCATCTGTTGGCGGGTTTCGTCGAGGCGAGGTCAGGTTCGAGGGGCACAATACTGAGGCTGGACCCCAAATTAACCGTTCTGTCAAACCCTTCAGCAGCAGGACTGATCCAGAAACAGTAAATCCATCGTCAGTGGATTACACAGCATGACACCAGTTGGCACTCCTGATTTCTTGACGGCTAACTGAAGGTTTTTTCTGACTTCCTGCTGATTAATAACAGTTCAATAACGTGTTATGTGCTGAATGATCGTCCACGTGGGTAGAAAATTTACTCAGACATAAAGAAACATCGACAGCAAACAGGTCTGAGTCATACTTCCCAATGCTTTTGGTATTAACTCAAAATTACAAAAAAGGTATTTTATGTTTGTTGAGCTTCTTAACCCTCCTGTTGTCCTGCAGGTCAAAATCGACCGGTTTCGAAGTTTGAAAATGTGGGGGGAAAAAAAGTTTTCACAGTAATACTTCCGATGTCCACATTTTCAACATTTTTGGGAAATCTTAGAACATCGATGGAAAAAAACTAATGTTATGAATGTTTCTGAAGAACATTCACAAATTTAAAAAAATAAATAAAAATAAAAATCAACCAAAATCCAGCCCAATTTGCTGGATTTTGGTTGATTTTTAAGTGAATGTTCTTAAATAAAATACCAGAAGTGTTACTGGTATATATGTAATCACTTAAGATATTTTTAGGAATTTTTTTTTAAGATTTGTACTCATTTTTTGAAAAATATTTACAAGAATTTTCTTGACAAATTTGGGGGCTTTTCTAAAATAAACCGTTTAAGGGAAACTTAAAGAATTATTGGAATTTTCTTTCTGAAGGTTTTGCAAATTTTCAGAAATTTGGGGAATTTTTTTTGCTGAATTCTTGTATTTTTTCAGACATGTAAACAATATTTTCTGGTGCCTGTAAATGAGGACAACAGGAGGGTTAAAAAGACGACGTCTGGTGATATTTTTGATTTCTTGTCATTCATGAATCCCAGGAAAAGATCAAACGGAGACTGATCTCTCTCATTTCAGGTCTCCATTGTTGCTTCATTCTGAGCAGGAACATCCACAGACATGTTTGGTCTTTTTATGGGATTTATAACCAAAACAACAGCAGCTTGTCCTTTAACACTGCAAGGACTAATTCAACCGTTTTAATAAGCGAGTCTGCTCCACATGGATCACCTCCATCGTTCCCATTTAACACTTTTTCTTCAAAATACGGGACGAGTAAGAAATAAATATGGGATTTGTAAAAACAACAGCTGTATGGGAACGTTTCTTCATTTAGGTAAACACCTGGATTTCAGGTGTAGCGCACCTCTGTAGGGTTAAATTACCGTGTGGGCAGATCACCGAGTGGCGTTTAAAGCCAGAAGCCTTCCTGGTGCTGCTGTCCGGGGCTGGCTGGGCTTTGGGGAGCTGAGGGCAGCAGTCTGGTCTATGACAGCACAGCGTTGGAGCGTCGTATACCGATCAGGTTGTCTGCGCTGAAGGACCGCCTCATCGCAGCACGACTCAGGTCCTTGTACTTGTCTTCACATAGTCTTGAGATGGCCTGAAGGAACAGCCACACAAACACAGTAACTAACCAGTCAGAGCATGAGAACTATTAGGCAGCTGCATGGATAAAAAGGTGAAGCATCAGTTCCTGCTGCACTTTATTGTCGAGGTCCTGAGCAGAAAAAGACACACAGTAAACTCCTGGGTGTTTACTTAAGAACAGTTAGTAACTTACTGTCCTGTTACTGTATAAACGGTAATAGGACAGTCCCTCCTGATGATGAATATGAAAACAACAAGCACACAGATACAAAAAGAGAAGAAAGATTTATTGACCTTTACAAGCCAGCATCCTGAACCGAGGACACTGGTTCGGACACGAAGACGTTCTGATGATATTTTTAAATGTCTTACATTTAAGACAATCATTTACTAGACAGGACTCAGTCTTGTTCTTTGGGTGGATTCCATCTTGTTCTTTGCATGGGGAGGTTGTATGTGTGGTCTCAGCTTTGGGAGCCTCTCTGGAACTCCAGCTGACATTTATTTTAGCTGATGAGTCTGGAGTAAAAGACCTGCACTCCAGTCCTTGACCTCCTCGCCTCCTGACACATCGGATTGGTCCACCACCACCACTCTTTCTCCCACAATCACCACACATGAGGATAAATCTCAACCCAGCTCTCAGTCTGAGCGGCTGGTTTGGTGGAACCAGTTCGCCGTGGTGCCTCTTTGTGTTTTGTTTGTGGTCTGTTGGTTCTGTAGTCACTGAGGGGTGACTACAGACATTTAGGGTTTCTGTTGGTGCCTGTTAATTTCGTGTGCAGCTTCCAGACTCAGTGGAAACTGGAGGCTACTGTTAGTCTACCACCTTTGGGAAGAAGCTACTTTGAAGGTTGAATCTTCATGTCCTGTGCGTTAAACGTCTGTGTTTAGAGGCACCAGGTTGTTTAGTTAGTTCTGAGCACTGCTTGTATTAGTTTGTGTTGCTTTTGTGTTTTGGTTCTGGATGAGGAGTTTAGTGGTTTTGTTTGTGTTTAGGTAGTTTGTAAATTCTGTTAGCCTTTGTAAAGTTCTGTTTGGTTCTTTGATTTGGCAACACACACAGGTCTTGTTTTCTTTGAGCAATAAATTGATTTACCTGAACCAATAACATCTGGTTAATTTGTTACTTCCAGCTGACCCTAGAAGATGGATCGTACCAATCCTGTTATTTGAGAAAACATGTTGTGAAAAGGTCGTACTTTAACCTAAACTATAGTATTTCCCTAAACCTAACCATGGAGGTTTGGCGTAAAAAATAAAACTTAAGTCTGTGAAAAATGGCGCCACATAGAACACAAACCACAGTCTTCCTCCTTTCCTACATTCTCACGTGGACTTCCAAACTGGAAGCATTTTCTACTACATCAGTTTTACTTTTCAGTGACAAGATCTGCTCGTTTCCGGTTTTGTTGTACAGAAACGTGATTTTGCGACTCACCTCTAGTTTCTGAGCTCGCTGGTTGTTGAGGGGCTCCAGAGGGAAGCTCAGGTTGTTGTCGTCGGCCAGCTGCCGCAGGTCGAAGTAGTACTTGGCATAGACGCTGGCGGGCACGTTGATGTTAAACTGCAGAAGTTCCAGGAAGTGGCGCTCCATCTCGTTCCTGGAGTTTAGGGAGACACTCGGGTTAATCTGGAGAGCGAACACGTCTAAACCGAGGCTCAACTCAACATCTAAACTGTACCGACAGCAGCAGAGGATGAAAATCAGAGACACCTGAGAAAGCAACAAAACAGACCCATGAATGAGTTCAAAAGCTGTATAAAGGCTTCCAGAGCAAACCATTTCTAATCTTTCAGCTTAACTTCTGACAACTAGCTGAGTATAGCTACGAAAACGCATGCTAGTCAGGAGGATTATCAACCGGCACAAACCAAAAGACCTACAACCAACCAAAGCACTGAAACACGTACAAAAGCACCGAGATTGTATTCTTCCTTACAGTCAGCACAACACAGATGAATTTAGCCAGAGAAAACGAAACAAACCAGCTGAAGACTTCTAAATTTATTCTTCCAGAAAATCCAAACCCAAATTAGTGATTTAAACAACTTTCCTGCAGAAATTTGAAGAAAACAAACAAAAATAAAATCATGTACCCCCCTATATTTTCTTTAGAAGCCACTGTAAATAAACAACGATGACCAAAAACTGCAAAAGTAATCTTGACAGGATCTAATTCAATCAAAACCGCACCATGCTGGAGGACAACAACGCCGACTGGATTACTGTCCACACCTCACAACTCTGATGAAAGGACATGAAGGCCTGGGTATGAATTTTGATCAGGGACACTGAGAGGAAATGCCTCCTCAACAGGAGAGGTTTGTTCTTCAAAGGCAAAAAACAAACAAACAACATCCATGCCGTGTTTGTCTGCACAGCTGAGTTATTTGATCAGCAGCTGGAACAGAACATAAATCCAACTGCAAACTTGTACGTAGGTTATCTGCGTATTGACTTGGAAGTGTGTGTGGAGACGGAAACTAATCTCCTCCACAGAAATCACCCACACACACTTGCGGGTAATCAGCCGTGTATTTTCAAGCACTTATTTGGAGTATCACGGCTCATCTTTCTCCAGACTACAACCTCCATCATCATCACAGTCACGAGAAAATCTAAAGGGAGGTGGTCGCCACGGAGACCGCATCCAGGATGCTTTGTTGGTCAGCAGAGGTGGTGAGAGCGAGCGTGTGTGATGTCTGGTCTCCCGGGGCAACTAATGGAGCGGGCGAGAGCCGGGGCCATTATGTAGAAGCAGTGAGAGCACTTGAGACCCTCCCCTCCATCTCTCTGTTTCCCTCTCTCTGCTCCTCTTCCCCATCCCTCCATCCGGACCCGACCGGCTTCACAAAGACACTTCAGCGGCAGCAATGAAAACAGAGCAGGGAGAGTGGAGGTCAGACGTATACGAGAGGGAACACATGCAGGCACATCTTTCCAAATCATAAAAAAACAAGAAGCCACTTTCAACCTCTTTTACACATGAGGAAAGCAATTGCAGGAAATAAAGCCAGCGTCCTCCAACTGCAGCCCCTGGCCTCTTCACTGGCTTCTAGCCCGAGAGGCAGCGGCTTCCATCCATCGCAGCACTTCCTCCGTCTGCTTTAAGTGCATCTTTGTTGTGATATTCCTTTTATTATGAGGGTGAAGCCAGCAGAGCCACAACCCTGCTGCGTTTGTTAGGAACCTTCATTTATTTTCTGCATCCAAACTACAAATACAAACAGTACCACTGAATTTAGAAACAAGTTTAACCCTCCTGTTGTCTTTATTTACGGGCACCAAAAAATACTGTTTCCTTGTCTGAAAAAAAATACAAAAATTCAGGAAGAAAAAATAAATAAATCACCAAATCTCTGAAAATTTGCAAAACCTTCATGAAGAAAATTCCAGTAATTCCTTAAAAGTTTCCCTTAGAAGGTTTTATTTTTAAAAAATCTCCCAAATTTGGCAAGAAAATTCTTGTAAATGTTTTCAAAAAATGAGTAATAGTTTTTTTAAAAAATCCTAAAAATCCCTAAAGTGATTACATATATAGCAGTAAAACGTCTAATATTTTTTTTAAGATCATTCACATAAAAATGAACCAAAATCCAGCAAATTTCGCTTCAACCAAAAAATGTTCAAAGCTTTCTCAAAAATGCTGAAAATGTGGACATCAGAAGTTTCACTGTGAAAATATATTATTTTTTTCCACATTTTCAGTTTTGACCCACAGGACGACACGAGGGTTAATTAATGTGGGAACTGGAAATACCATCATCTACAGGAGTTGGATCTGAAGGTCTTCTGATCCCGACTAAATGGTTTTCCAGTGAGAAATCCCGAGTCGTAAGTATCAGACTTATTGACGTCTTGTATTAAGTTAACATTATACTTTTATGATTCAAACTAGTCGTTATTGTTGAAGGAACAACATACCCTCTCACTGTTGTTCCTTTACACAGCAATCAATCACATATTTAGCAGCATTTTGGTCTTTATACTTAGAATATTTACGGCTATAAACACATCATATAAACAGTATGGTGTTGGTGCAGACAAATAGTCTTGAGTTTCTTATCAGTTAAATTGATTTGAGTCTATCATTAAAAACCTCGAATGTCCTAACAGAATCTATGTTGAGTTTTAAAATTGGTCATTAAAGTTGTGACGTCGGAGCAACACTTTCTGAGGTTAATATGTTTCCCTGATAAGATGAAGCCAAATTACGATTGAAATCATGTTTAAAACTATCAAAAAACACTTTTATTTTGCACATTGCCTGTGTGTAACTACTACTGTGCTACTATTGCAGAAAGATAAGTGAGAAAAAAGCTCTTGAATCGATCCATTCCCTCCTCTTTGTGTGACATTTGGATTTTCACCTCAGCTTCAAGTGTGGATTCGTACAAACTAGCACCGACTGAGTGTCCTCTGGCCTGAGCCATCATCTCAACTGCTTCACACAGAGCTGCAAAACACCAACAACACTGCACAATCAGAGGACGATTATTGGTGCTAGAGTCACCAGCGAGCCAACTTTTATCTAGTCAGCACCACTTTTCCTCCAGCTGGGAGAAGAAACAGTTTCCATGATACAAGTGTAGATTCTTCTGACGCCTCTCTAAAGATTTGGCTCTGTGTATATGTCCCATTAAACACGTTAATCTCCTTGGTATTTTCACAGACCTACAAACTTTAAATAGTAATTCAAAAACATGGCATTTAAAGTGATGCGATTCTTTAACCGACGAAGCTTCTCCACAGAAAATTATTGGGATTCAGGGATTGAAAACACTGATTTCACCATCAGTGTCCCACTCACATGTCCTCCACAGTGATGTCTTTGAGGATCTGGCAGTAGTCGACGTTCCACACCGCCTGGTCGTCCCACACTTTGGAGGCCAACAGGATGGCTCCCAGGACGATGCGCTTCCAGTTGGCGGGACAGATATCCAGCTCAGCGTAGGTCAGCAGGCGCTCCAAGTAAACCTGGAGGGAGAACGAAGAAAGACCACGTTTTAGCTGGGAGATGACAAGGATTTGGTAGTGTGGTTCTGTGTACAAGTATGTAACGAGCAGGCACACTAATTTGTGTGTTTTTACACTGATGACATATTTGTATTTTTCCCCTTTTTGTTTTTGTTACTCCTTAGAAACAGAAACCCAACGACCAAGTAGGTAAAACAGCCCAAACACTATGAACTGCAATCATCTGGTGACTTAACTGCCATTTGGAGCCACAACATTAGCTTTGAAATGGCAATTTACACCTACAATAAACCCGGTGAGCACAAAAACACAACAGAAGCCATGAGAGCAAACACAGTTCTGAAGCAAACATGATTTCAAAAGTTCCTCAAGTAAGTAAGTAAGCAAGCAGTAATGCAATCGAGACACTGTGAATATTTAACCAAGGTATGTTCAAAATAAACCACTGACACACTAGAAAATGTCTTCCTTCGTTTGGGAAAAATTGCAGCTTAAATAAACGCAATACATTAAAAACTGTGCAAACGATATTGTCATTAGCTGGAAAAGAGTGGAATTCTCATTTTGAATCAGTTCTGTCCAAATGAACATATTTGCTTTGCCTACATTCTCAGCTAGAAATTCCTCTAGGGAAAAAGAAAAGCGTCCAGTATGATGTGTGTTCGAGTCTCTGTAAAATAAAACTATATTAAGGGAGATTTTATCCTGTAAAAATGCCAGTTTTTACTATAACAGAGAATCTATCCATTCTTAGCCTTCTCTGACTTTTGTAAACCAAGTTAATGTAGAGTTTGTGTTGCATGTTCATCACACAGACACTCTATATAGTCAATTTGCAAGAGCTTACTGCCCTCTGGTGGCCACTTAAAGAACAAATGATTCGTGTTCAACACCACTGTGGACTTTGATTTCAGTAGTGATTGATGAGATTCAGGACAATTCAGTTAATATTGAAGACATGTAGTCTTACAAGTGCAGTCAGGTGGGAATTCTTAATAAAACTGGACTCATTCTACACCACAACTTGAGAGCTATTAAATATTCTGACACCTAAACTGTACAAATACATTGCAGTACCGGTACTACGTGCTTATCGCTTACAAGTGTGACGATGGCACATTCTGCTGTGAGCTGCGCAGCACTGAAGAGCGTTCTGACGAAGCGGTAGATCAGTTTGTGTTCCGGGTCTGCATGGGAGTAGTCGTCTGGCACTGGCTCTCTCTGTGTGGGATAAACAGAAACGTCTGAGGGAGGCGAGGGAGAGGCAGCGATAACATCCGAAAACCTCAGTTTATACAGAGATGCATCGATGCTAATGCTGCGATTGAAACCATTAAAACTTTGGAGGGAATGAACCACAAAGAACAAGATGCTGTCGGTCAGAGTTCCAGTAATAACGCAGCCATTTCCCACTAATCTTATAGCAAGGTCCAACACAAGTGATAGCAGCAGTAAGAAAACACTGCATGATTAATAAACTGGACCACAGCTACAGCTGTTGAAAGCAGGTATTTAATAACGTCGTCTTTAAAAAGCCCTGCTGATGTGGCAGAATCTGGCTCTGTCCCAAATTTTCATGTCATTTCCAGTTTGTAATGCCACTTAGAGCTAAGAGAGTTGGCAATAAACTGGAATGAGACAGCCCTTATGTCTACAGCTGAATGGAATCCATTAATACAGACCACAGATTTGTTCCTCCTCCTCGTGTTTTATTTTAAACTGGTGAATCACACCACTATTATTGACTACAGGAGGAAGAAGAGGAGGCTCGATTGTTACAACACAGGCCGCAGTGTTTTTCCACGGACATCGCAATGGATAGCATGGACGTGCAATCAGACGGCAAAGAACTGGCAGAAAATAACAATAGTAAGGAAGACATTTGTCCAGATCCCATGTGTAATCTTGAAGGTTTAACAATGGTAGTGTCTACAGATACGGACCCGTATCCGTAGCCCACAGGCTACGAGTACGGCACTTTCCATTTGCCAGACAGAGTCCAGACCCGTACGCAAGTCTCGCGAGTCAAGAAGCTGCTAACCACTGCAAACTGTTGAAAGGTAAGCAAAGGTTAAGGTTAGGGTTAGTGTTAGGGTCAGGTTTAGGGTCCGTACCGCTAGCGTCTACCAGGAGTCACGTGACCAGATCTTGCGTATCTGATTGGCAAATGGAAAGTGCCGTATCCGTAGTCCACAGGCTACGGGTCCGTACCTCTAGCAACAACCTTTAACAATACTATATTGCCAAAAGTATTCACTCACCTGCCTTAACTCACACATGAACATCCATGTCACGACTGGATTTGTTGCACAGGTGGCATCCTATCACAGTTCCACGCTAGCTTGGAAAATCCAAACTGAATCTCCATGTAATCTCCTATCTCCATGTTAAGAGATACAGGAGAGTCAGTTTGGCATTGGGCGAATTGAATTGCGTTTCCCTTCCGGTACAGTTTGGTACGACCAATCATAGCACGGGAGGCGGGAGTTAATGCTGCGTCATCTTCAGCGCCTGGATTACCCATAAAGATGATGCCGGAGGAGGAGGAGGGGGCCAAAGCGAATCTTTTTGTGGTCTCTTGGCGTTTTGGATGGCGTTAGTCGTTCCCTCTTTTCACTTGACGTTTCCGACGATGAGGAGGCAGTGGATGGCTCGTTACTTTCGGCTTCTTGCCATTGTTTGTACAGAGGAAAATCCCGTTCCAAACGTGTGAGTAAATTTAAGCAACTTTTACACATACGCACCGACTTGGTTTGGCTCCGATTTAAAGTTATTCCTAACACCGCTAATCGTTCGGAAGGAGTCTTTTGTTGCGTAGCCTTTTCAAAAGTAAGTGTTGTACTTGAGAGTACCCCATGTATTCGCAGATTTTTGTGACAAAAACGGCAGTAATCATTCACCGCGACGCTTTCTCGGCTGCGTGCCATTGTTGTTTGGACTACACGGACTTCAAGGTCGATTTGTTTGTGCGTCACATCCGTGTTACGCTGATTGGTTCTTTCTCGTTCAAGCTGCATTCGTTAGCCCCTCCTTTTTGAAATCGTCTCGTATCGTCACAATGCCAGACTGCCTTTATTTGTATTTATATTAATACATAAATAAAGTCAGTCTGGATTTTCCAGGCAAGTTCCACGCTGGAATTCACTGAGCTCCTGAGAGCGACCCATTCTTTCACAAATGTTTGTAAAAGCAGTCTGCATGCCTAGGTGCTTGATTTTATACACCTGATTCTGATTATCTGGATGGGTGAGCGAATACTTTTGGCAATATAGTGTATTTGTTATTTGGCAATATATCAAATTTCAGATGGAAAATAAATTAAATCACTTCCAACTAAGTTACCCATAACAAAAACACCTCTCAAGAAAATGTGTTAATTCCAGATCACATGACCTGCTCCACATGATGTCATTTCCTCCTGAAGAAAAGACTGGCCAGACTCCAAGACTGAGTTATTTAATATGAAGTAGTGCAAGTCCAGTGTCAACAGGTTTACTACAATATCTTCATAAATAACTTTCAATTTCTATTTTACTCAATTGTATAAATAATATTTATAGGCGGTCATGTTGATTTTAGGTCAAAAATGTCAACCATGATAAAAAAGTCCCACAATTATACATGGCCCTAGTGCTGCTCCTGGGCAACAGAGTGAAACCTTCTAGATTTGAACTCCTGAACATCAGACCGGTTTGATAATTAAGTTGAAGGCAACCATGAGTCTCCAAGCAGTTTGGAAAGCTAAAGCCTGTATCTACAAACCGCTCAGATTATCAAATATTCTGGCCAACACATCAGTTCAGACCAGACTTCTCCTCCAATAACTCCTGTAGTGTCTGAGCCTGGCATTATCCAGCAAAAACTGCTCAGACTGTGTAGATTTTTTACAGCTGCACAGGGAGAAAATCCAAACAAACAGCAATGGAAATCAACTGGCTCGCTGTCATGAAGAGAGTTTAACTGGAAAAATCTGCTCAGAGTCTCTGAACAGCAGCAGAAGAACAGTCCAGGGAGGGCAGGCAGCGTGGAGGAAGGTCGTGGGACTGAGAGCTAACGTTAATCTGGGAATTCTCTGGGATTTCCAAATACTTAACTGGAAAACATTTTTAAAATTAAGATTGACATTTGTTTTTAAGTCTTGCAGTTGGATGAGATAAAACCTCAGATCCTTGGCTTGTTTGCAGCACATGTTTGAAATAATGCTGATCAACAGTGAAAAACATGGATTATGTCGAGCTCAGCTTTATGCTAATGTGAAGTGTGATATTTCTGTAACGGGAAAAATAGTCTCAGAGCAGATGTATCTAAACTATATAAATAGATTTCAGGTAGAAAAAGAGTTATTCTCACAACCCTAGAGCTCTGCTACATACAGATCATTGGGTTTTGTCTTTTTTGACATTTTTAAAAATCAAAACCACACTCACTGATAAAGGGTGCAACTTCTCATCAAAGATATCCAGCGACCGATCGGAGTCCCTAAAGACAACAACACATCTGTCAACATACATCACATGTTTTACAAGGACAATGGACCAGAAGCGACATGACAACCACATTTAAAAACCACCTACCTGTTTTTGATGTGGTAGAATATTGCTAAAGTGACACTGGAGAAAGGGATGAAAAATGGTGCCCGATTAGTGTTTCACACAGCAAAAACAATCTGAATGGGAGACTAGTACGAAGCGTGTGTTTCAGATAAAACATTTAACACATTCAGGAAGAAGACTCCGAGGTAATCCTGATGAAAAGTGATTATACAGATTCACCAAAATAATATCAGCGATTACAGGCCCAGATGAGGTGTAAGAACAGCTGTTTCAGTCACGCATCCTTTGAGTATTACTTTAGGATTACCGCGCTGTGATGTAACAGGATTTCCTCACTGAAACCAGTGACTTTCGGACTTTTGCCGTGTGTTTGCGTTTCTGTGTGTGCGAGATAAAATTCTCACCATTTGATTGTGCTTTTGAGGTTTGGCTGGCTGACGGTGCTGTCGTCTATGAAGATGGTGGAACAGGAGCTGTATTTCTTAGACAGCGGACCAGGAGATACCTGGAGATGGTGACAGTTAACAGGATGGACTGATGAAGGGGAAAAGGATCGAATGCATGTCATAAAAATAGCTGCTCATGTTTCTAATTTTTAGAAAATGTGAGCAGGTCTGGCTCTATGATTAAAAGCTACAATCTGTGTTTTAACTGAGTCAGTTCAATTTCATATTTGTCCAAAACAAGAAAACACATTCTGTTATCGTTTACCCTCGGTTTTATTTGAGCCAGATGTGTTAACATTGATGGATTCTGGGACTTTATGAGCAGCTACTGTCTGTGAAACAATCATTCTCCACTTTTAATGCAGTGCCTTAATGCTTTCAGGCTCTAATATTCATCAGCTGACGATTTGTGTCAAATTCTGTATCATTTGGTACAACAACAGATACACAAAAGGATCATAAATACAAACAAGAACTATCTACAACCAGAAATGTCTGTTAAAACATCTCCTTCGGTGACCCAGTTCTGCTCAAATTTGAATCTGAACTCACCCGCAACTCATTAAAAACAAAATACATCAGGACATTTTTTTTTTTTTTACATTTTTGCTCAAAGACTTAAAATCAGCATTTAGATTTGGACACTTACATGACTGATATGGTTTATGTGGTTGCTTTTCCTCTTGTCTCGCACTGCAAAAGAAGAACTCTTCAGTAAAGGCAGCAGCAATCACGACGTTTCTGCAGTGTTCACCGAATTAAACGTAAGACTTGTTACAGCTTTTCAATACCACATGAAACACAACATAACACCTTTAACACAGGAGTCACAGAAACATGTCTTCAGTTCCCCATTAGCTGAATTAATATATTCAGCTTTACATGACATTTTTGTTTGTACAAACCCCTATAAATGACAATAATCCCTAAAACAGCCAACAAGTTGAAACGTGGACCATAAAAACAGCAACAACGCAATAATACATGACTTGATTGTTAGGGACACTTGTGGCTTCACGGGTGCATGATGAACTCCAAACTTAAATAAGCTCTACAGCAAAGCAGGTGACGGACATTTTAACAAAGCATGAAAATGACCCACTAAACAACGGATTGAAAAAGGAGTACAGAATTAACATCACACCCAGTCATAATGTTTAACCGTGCGTTTCCAGTTCCCAGAGTCTTAACGAACATGAATCACTGTTGTGTGATGCGTCACGCTACGATTGCTCACCGTCTGTCTGGGACTTGCTGAGGAAGATGGTACTTGCTCGGGCATGGTCCGACGGGTTCGATTCCAAGGCCAGCTCTGAGGAAACAAAAGAAGTGTGTAAATGAACCTTGACAGCTGCTTGACTCTCACTTCTGGGCAGAGATAAATCAAAAGGAGCCGACAAACACTGAAAAGCACAAAGGAAAACTGTGCAAGTCGTCACTATCCATCATTAAGAAATAATGCATCATGAGATTGATTAGATGCACAAATCTGTTTCACAAACGAAGCCCCAGAGAAACAGGAAGTGAGGACACTACAGATCAGGCAGAGGATCATCAGCGAACCTGACGACATCAGAAATGTGACAAACATGACTTAAAAATAAATAAATGCCAACGTGTGGACACTATTCACTTTTCTGCTGCAAGTCTTTACCCTTTTAATGGTCATTTCAGTACCAGCAAATGGAACTGTGTCAACGTTACATTACAGAACATTTAAACAATTACTCAGCATTAACAATGAGAAGCAGATGTGATTTTCCCATCAATGTTCCCATCATCGAGCGGGAAACTGCCCTCAAACCAAGAACAAAATGAACGGTTTAATGTCCAAAATATAAATTTAAGTAGTCACACATTGCATTAAGACTTTCGACTGCCAGAAAGTGCATTTAAAACTCAACAAAAACTTCTGATGTTACATAGTAGATAGCTACTGGAGCAGGATAACTGTTTGTAGTCATTATAGAGAGAAATCTAAAAGAAAGCCCCGGTTTATGCAGAGGCATTACTTGGAAACTAGTGTTCTTCCTCCAAATCCGAGCAGACAGCGCATTACATAAAAGACAGGGGATTAGGTGATGGAAGCATTTGTGAAGCGACGACAGCGAGGAATGCAAGAAGGACCGATTTCAACCCTCACCCGCTCAACAGCTGGCCTCGCCTCACTGCGCTCACACACGCTGTCCACAACAACACGAGTGGAATGAAGAGCGTGCACGTCTGGGAGTCAGTGAAGAGTGGCGACACAAGGACTGACTGTGCAAAACCGAGCTTCAGTCTACATCACAGAGAAATATCTGAGATGCTTTCCTGATCCGGGGCCTGTATCACAGCGTGAGATCACAGCATGAGCACAAAAAATAGAAAAAAAACATAACAAAACTGAGGGGTGTTGGGGCCCACTGGCCAAATTCAATTTGCACTTTTAACTGCTGGCCCAGAGTTAAGAACAGTATGTCACGGGGTGGAAGCAGGGTTACGGTGACCAACGATCAACAGCGGAAACACAGGACCACCATTTTTAAACAACCAAGCAAGTAGTACTGGTGGTGGTAGTACGTAGTAGTAGTGTTTAGTGTTAGCGTTTTGAAAAACAGTAAATATGGATGCCAAGTCCAAGCAACAGTGGTCTGAGGAGGATATGAAAGGATCAAAATTCAAAGTTAGAGGGAGCCTCTCTGACCAAGCCGGTGTTTGAACAGATCCAGCAGGAGATTATTGAGATCAACTAACTCCTCATTAAACTTAAAAAGCTCAAAATGACTCATATTAGTTCTGGTTAAAGCACAACTTCTGTTTCACCAGCAGGCCTTGGGAATAAACAATGCCGATCACATTGAAGGGCTTTATTTATCGCTGATTTCCGGGTGGTTAATGTGGCACCAAGAAAATGAGTGGGTTGTTTTCATTGTTAATGGCCAACTTGGTAATGTGATGCCAGTGTGATCAATATGATGCAGTGGGTTGACCGAACAGTGCCAAGAACGGATTCATCTTCAGCGCAGCGCTGGCAGCAGGACGGCAATAAACACGTCTGGCAGCAGCCAGAGAGGGTGTCTGTTTGCGTACTTTCCATGCAGTTGTGAAAGACTATATTATCAAGTTGTTGAGTGTCGCTATGCCAAAGATCCAGCCTGTTTGCGAGTCCTTATTAGCAAACGTGTCCCTTGTCGTTTGTGTACACAGAGTTACTGCTTCTCTTTCACTTTTGATATCCTGTTGTCTTCACTTGTGCTCATACTCAAGTTTATAGTCCAGTGATTGTTGTCACTTTGGGCACCCAGGTTACTCATGTGGCTGAGCAGGTGACCCATGAACAGGGGCTCTAGTCCCCAATGCTGCGGCCTGGGTTTGATTCCCGATCACAGCGCTTTACTGCCAGTCTTGCCCCCATCCTTCTCCCCAAGAACCTGTCTAATTAAGCCAACAAAAACATCAAAATAAATATGCACAATCTCATGTAATTAACTTTGTGTCTCCTATCCTCAGCTTGTGCTTTGCCCTGTACAACCCTGCAGGGTATTTCTGTCTCTGCAGTTGCATTTTCCTAGCAACTTGTCCAGGATTTACATTCACCTATAGGTCATCTGTTTCTTTAACCTCAACCTAGCTGGTCGAGGCAGATGGCTGTCCTCCCCCAACCCACTCTGCCAGAGGATACTTCACAAAACTGCATAGAGAAACATAATACAATGTAAATCATTTGTTTTGAATAGGTTCTTTTGTGACATTGGGAAGGCAAAAAATTCACTTCTACTTTTTACTTTAGGAAGAAAGTTCTGGCAGAACCAGACTCAGGGAGGGCAGCCATCTTCCTCAACCAGGTAGAGTGAGGGTAAAGGAGAGAGAGAACAGGGAAGCAGACACTTCCTTCAACTACACACGGATGTATGTTGTGAAACAAGTGTTTCGTATCAAATAAACAGAAATGCACGAGGTCAACATATGTTGTAGAGTTTATGTACGGTGATCCAGTTTCTCTGCTAGGAAGCACTCTGGCACAATGTCTGCTGTTAAAACATGGTATATAAATAATAGTAACTTGACTTTGTGCATCATCCAGATCAGTTTGTGTGTTTGGAAATCCCATACAGATCATCCTGCACCATGTCTGGATTAAGATGAACTCCCTGTAAACAAACATGGCTGTCGAAATCGAAGCGTAAGCCCAGGACTTCTCCGTCTGGACCCCTCGGCTTTGGAACAACCTGCCTGATTAGATAAGGCTCACCGAATCAATAACTATTTCTAAATCACTTTTTAAAACCCACTTTTACAGACTCGCCTTCAAGTAAAGTTATCTTGTATGAATCTCTGCCCTTTTTTTTTATCCCTTTTATAAGGGACTACTTGTAGTTCCTCTTTCTAACCTCCTGATCTTAATCTATTTCACTTCAGCTTCTCTCTAAACCCTCGTGTGATGTCGTCCTTCTAATCAGCTTTTAATCAGCTATCCATTCTGTCTTCTGAATGTCTATCTGAAGGGTGCTATACAAAAAATTTACGATCATTAATGTTGAATAGCTCAAACACTAGAGAGGAGCATGAGGTGTGCTATGCAGGTAAACACCTACCATCAGGGACCTCTCTGTCGCTGATGTGCTGCAGGTAGGGCACCGTGTTGTCATCGCTCACTTCGGTGCTGGTCTGGAACTCCTCCAGCCGCTCCGCCGGTTGTCTCGACGGTAGCTTGGGGCTCGACTCGGGTGAGACGCAGCATGACACCGTATTCCCCATTCCAGGCCGGGTGTAAGCTTCACACTATTGCAGCCAAGTCCGAGTAGTGCAAATATCAGTAGCTAGCTAAAGTTAGCGTCCAGCAGCAGCAGCCTCTTGAACATTACCAGTCAGTGAAAGCACAACACTATCTCTGCGTGCTAATTCGTAGCTGTCCGCCAACTCCCAGGAACTGCATTCCTGTCCATTTGTGGGTAAGTAGTTTAACAGTTACCCAGGAAAGCGCAGCTTGTTGTAGAAAATCGGCGTCGCCTTATGCTATACTCGAGGGGTCTTTCGATAACAAAAATCAGTTGTTAATTAAATGCAGTCGGTCTCTCTCCAGTCCATCCATTCATTCATTCAACATGCTAGAGTTCAGCTGCTAGGTGGCTAACTAGCATCTTAGCAGGCTAGCTAACTAGTTAGCTTGCGTCCTCAACTTTTCTCTACTCCACATTAATTAGACCTTTTTGCGATCATGTAAACACAGCAGACTCTACAAAACAAGTGCGTTACAGCATTAAAATGTCAAATTCAGGTAAATACATTTTACGGCACTTTCCAAACAATCCCAAGGATGTCTTCCTGCACTCGGCTCGGCGTGTCGCCAAATCTAGCCCGAGGCTTCTGTGGCCTCCAGCAGGAAACAAAGGTAAAAAGAGATAAATCCCAGATCGCAGGCAGAAAATTATCAATGAAGCCACACAGACCACCCCTTCTCCTGGTTACTTGTGAGAGAACAAATTCTGGAAACTGGTTCCCCGTCAGAGCCTCCACCCTATCAGGTCTGCACTGGATGTAGCCGCCGCCATCTGTTGCCGGAGCTCACAAGCGGCACTACTTGGCAAGGAGGGGACGTTGTAGGCCCGCCCACTTCGGAATTCCATTCACTCCCATTGGCTGATAAATCAAAATAAGCGTCGGAGGAAAATGCTGATTGGTTGAGAGAACTGCCTGTTAAAGAAGATTTAAACCGATGAAATGTTACAACACTACTATTTTTGTATCGTCACCGATCCACACCCTTTTTTGACAGTGGAAACTGAAGCCGGCCCGCTATTGGACGAGCCACCTGTCAGTCAAAGAAGCCCTCATTCAAGCAGTGCAAGGGAGTAGCAACGGTTTTACATTTCATATTTTTCCTTTTTATTATTCAGGTTTATTGGTCTGCTGCACATATTTTTAAATCAGAAATGAAGTTACTTTGTGCCACTGACTGAAAAATTTTCGACAGCTAAAATGCAGCCAATTGAAAGTGGTGCAAAACAACTTAAATTCGACTCAAGTTCAAACTTTTTTTTTCGACTTAAAGGATGCAATAGTACATTTTTGGCAAAAATAGTTACAGGTTTCTTTCCAAATTTAATTTCAATTAATTAACGGAATTCTTAAATTTTAGATTTAAGAATGTAAATATTTAAATAATTTAAATCTGGACCCACAACAGTATTAAAATGCACACACAAAAACACAAAAACATCCTTACATGATAAAATTAACATGATTGAAAGGTCTTATGATTTTTTTAAAACTGTTTGTGATGTTTGTTCTATTTCCACTATATTTTACTGTTAATGCATACATCAGATTTATAAAATGTACATGATCTGTCACATTTAATCTAAGTTTCTATTTATTAATATGAATAATGATTAAGAGTACTTCAAAAGTCTAATTAAAAATTATTGAAAAGATTTAAATAAATGGACACAAGTCTTAGTGGCACAATAAAACCCTGTGCTAGCCATATTTATTTGAAAAAAATCAATTATGTTCGTTCAAATGGGATGCTAAAATCATACGAACACATTTAATAGCAAATTCCATCCAATTAACCATAATAAAATGTTTTTAAAGTCCTACATGTATTAATTAAAACAAGAGCAATCCAAGATTTCTGACCTCCGCCAAGGGAAGATGTGGATGGTAAAGCAAGATCTTTTTTTGCAACAAGGAAAGTTAATTCTGTCATGATGATTGTCACTAAATTCAATGACATAATAAATTACATTCCCATCGATTCATTAGTTTTGGAGAAATGATACGAAGTTGGAAAATCTAAATCCGGATCCAGAATCCAGATCCTTAAACGGATCAACACAAAATTTAAATGGAGTCTTCCCTGGGCCAAGATCCACTTCTGGTGAAAATTTCATGAAGATCCGACACGCACACAGACAGACAAATAAATAAACGGACCCGATCGCATGACCTCCTTGGCAGAGGTAATAAAAAAGACTTCTTTATAATTCATTAGCGTTCATATATGAATGATTACTCAACAAGAAAATCCATAACAATCTTCAAGAGCAGTTTATTGTGACATAGCAAGTGTTTACAAAAGAGTGATGTAACATCAGAGTAACAGCACTTTGAAATTATGGGCTGGTACACTTTTATCATGTGAACAACAGAATATACCGCCTCATCTGGTGACCTCGTCTCTAAAGACTCTATACAATACATGGCATTTAAAATTGATTACTTGTAAAAGTGGCAATATACAAACTGATCACAGTAAAAGTTAGAAAACATGTCATATTATTACTGTTCTAGGAATCATATGTTTATATATACTTTTACACAGAAGGATATCGATCTGTTGCATGCACAAATGAGGCCCACGGTTTACAAACTAATCTGGCACAGAAATCAAAAAACACCGTTTGCGATTGTTGGAAAGATGTCGTGGAATCACATCACAAAGTTGAGTTCACCATCAAATTAAACAGAGAAAAAGATTATTACTAGATTTACTTTTTTTCAGCACCAGCACTGGATGTGTGAATTACAAGGGGCAGAAATGACTTTTATTCAGAATACACTTCATCTTAGATATCTTAATGGCACCGGTATCTAAAACTTTTACCAAGCCCTGGCACTGACCACACAGGTATTACTAAATACTGACCATCAAATGTACCCTTTTCTCTCTAGTTTGTCTCCTGAAATGCAACACAAAAATGAACATACATCTTTCAACCCCTCTGTGATAAAACAAGCCCAGAACAGGGTGGACATGTGCATCTAGTCTGACTGTTGGGAGCAAAAAACTGCCTCCAAATTTCTCCTCAGCTTCAAAACCTAAGAGAAATGAGAAACAGTCAGAATAATGCTTACTCAGAGTCCATCTAATAGCTTCTGGGGTGTTTTAACAAACAAACCAAAGAGAGATGAGAGGTGCAATTTCACGTCTTCCACCTGCGAGTTAATTCCATCTGCTAATGAAGACTGAGATGCATTTAAAGCTCTGGAAAAGCTCCCAAGTGGACCAAACTACCAACAGCAGCTGATTAAAATCCAATCTTGAGTCGTCCAGCATAAACAGGGAAATGTAGGGATTTTAGGCTTCCATTTAAAAAAAAAAAAAAATCACAAACAGTATATTTTACCCCCTAAATGGCACAATTAAGTTGAAAATGATTGATTTACTGACATGTCAACAGCAAATAAAAAAATCTAAAGTAGCTTTGTAGTAAAATAAATGCAGTTAAAGAAGAATAAAAAGGGGCTCCGGTGGAAACACAAATTGTGCTTTCATTTGATGACATATAAAAAACAGTAACTACTGGAGCCAATAGATAAAAGATAAAAGTACATTTACAAGTCAGAACATAAACTATGATGTTTTCCTGTGAAACTGACAGATGTAGTGAACCCCAACAGACTCCTCCTTCTTCTTCTTCTCTACAAACAAACACCACCGATCCTAAACAGAACGTCTCCAACGAAGGCCTTTTCTCAAACACTAGCTGCCATTACAATGGTAGGCCAACATGAACACACACACACACCTCCAATTACACACGCATGTATGGTACAAATATGCAAACTCGGTTTTTATACAAGCCATAGGAACATTTTTCATATCAAATAAACAGAAATACATGAGGTCTACACATGCTGTAGAGTCTATGTACAGAAATATAAAAAAATAAACCCACAAATACATACACGTATCTCCTCAAAAACCACACACAGTCCCACAAAAAGCGACCTCTTCTTAACACAACGCATGTCTTTATGGATTATTACTGGTAAATTCACCGTAGCAAATATCTTTAGTAGATTTGAAAGAATCCAATTTGCTACATAATAAAAAATCCTCTGTCGTCACAAACCACCATTTAATAGACACAAATAACGCTTGGAAGCACAGAAAAATTTAACGTCGTGGATAAAAAACACTTTTTTCATGGCACACTAATGAGAAGATGTAAAAAACACCTACGTCTGGAGTTAAAATGTCTCAATGAACATGGATTTTTTTCTGCAACCCGGATCTTGCTTTTAAAACTTTAGACGCCATTTTCTGTTCCAGGGCTGTGTCTTAGTCACCCAGTTAAATGTGGTGCAATTATATAAACCTTAAATGGAATTTTTGAGCAGCTTTGCCAAGCTTTGTTTAATCTGGGTGTAATTCTTTAACATTTACTTTTGCTTCCAAATAAACTTATATGCAGCAACAAAAAATGTCATCTTTGGAATAAACGCGTCTTTAACTACCAGGAATGTTGGCCAGAACTGTAAAAATGAGACTCCAGGTTGTGAAAAATGAGAAAAACATGAACGAACAGAAAAGTGTGACGTCGCAGAATGTGGAAATCCATCGTCTGCTGACACACAAACACATCTCCACGTCCGTCACGGTCGGCAGTTGGCAGCATCTTAAGAAACACTTAGAAAAGAAACGACTTGTTTGAGCCCAATTAGCTGTCGAGTTCCATGTACAAGGTAGTCGGCATTGGGAAGTGGAGCAAGCAGAGATTCATTCAGAGCCTTTGACTGCACCCGACTGAGCTCGTCTGACTCAGAGACGGAGCGATTTCTGGATAAAGTATTTTCAGTAAAACGTACCACGGAGCGTACCAGGCAAGTTTATCAAACAGAATCACAAGTTTAGTGTATTAAACTGTATTCATAATAAAAGAAAATCAAGTTTTTATACAATCTGGGTCTTTTTGTCTAAGTCTTGGCCAGTAAACGGCTCAACATTGAACTCATCTCCATAAATGACAACAAACCGAGTCTAGAATCCCACATTAGGACATTTAGGACAAAACAGCTGTTGGCCTGAATTTTAACCCTCTGAAGCCCAAAACCCCAAAACAGTCCTTTATTTTACGTATGAGTTTTGATTTTGGTGGGAAAATTAACCAAATCTAAGCTTAAAATTATGATATTTCATCAAAGCACATCGAATTAAAAAAACTACCAAAAATACACGGATTCAGCACTAAACGGATTCGATAAAACTCTAAAAATTCTGGTCTCCTTCATTAAACTGTGAAGCAATCAGCGGTCAACGGTCACGTGACTAAAATTCAGGGACTTCTCGTCTGAACTGCAGGATGTGTTTCCACAGAGCAGGCAAGTATGTAAATAAAGTAAACATGTTTAGCATGTAGCGCCATTCTTGTTTTCAGTTTCGGTAATATGTGGGCACTTCAAATAAACGCTGTACATGCTGAATACTTCTGTGATTTTCTTTTTAACTGTGCCTATTTTTAAGTTCTCCCTCCTTCTAGCCATGGTTGTTCTGTTTCCATAGAGGTGCAGGACTTTAAACTGTGTTGTGAAGCATGGAGATATGAGATCCCAGAATCAGCCACAAAGGGGAGACTCTGACAGAACAACAGCTAAATAAGGGAACACTGTGATATAAATGGCTGGTTTTGGGATCCCATACCTCCATGCTTCACAACAACTGCAGTGAAAAATGAGTCCACAGTGAGTAGAAATGTGACAGGAGCACATAGTTCAGAGGGTTAAACAGCTTTCCGCAAATGATAATGCAACCAAAAACACTTGGTTCTGAGCAGAGGTGACAAAAGTTTGTTCCTATGAACCAACCCAATGTGCGGGTGGGTCTGGAAATTCAACAAAAACTGGTTTGACTCGACTACGACAACAAAAAGAATCCATCTAGGGGTTCCTTCTGATGTCCGAAGCACAAATAAGGATATTATTTCCTGGAATATCTCAACCTCGATGAGAACAATGAGCTGCAAACCGATACAGGCCAGAACTATGACAATAAGAAGCAGAGAGAAGCGTGTGAAGCAACAGCAGCCGACTGAATCCTTCTAATGTGTACTGAAGCGGTTTTAGAATAGAAAGTTTCAGTTTCCATGTTTATCAACAGTCCTGCATGACAGAACACAACTCTGCCAGGGTTTCCACCAGCGTTCCACTGGACCTCAGCGTTGTGAAAGATGTTTTTAGTGACAGTGAGGCGGCTCGGTTGGCGGCTCACCGTATAACAGTCTGTTGAACACGCTAACTTCCAACTAGCATAAGCTCACGCAGCCTTAGCTAGCTAGGCACACAGCCGGAAACCCTGTCTGAGTAATCTAAGTATATTTTACTGATCACTTACTGCAGAGAAGGTTTGGTAAGCACAACGGGATTGGGTTAATTCGTACCCCCAAAAATAAACAAGAAAATACCATCGCTAGCCGCGAGCAGACAAGGACGTCAGGCAGGAAAAACCAAAGGTATGCTGAAAGGAACTGAAATGCTACTTGGCCCAGTTTTAGTGTTCAGGTGTGGAATTACTCTGATTTATGGCAGTAAAGGTCTTTAAGGGCTTTGAGTTCTTCAATTAGCGTCTTGTTTTGGTTCTCCAGTACGGCCACTCGGTTCTCCAAACATTTAACGTACTCCTTCTTCTTCCTGCGACATTCACGGGCCGCCTCTCTGTAGGAAGGACGAGACGTTATTTGGGTTTTTGTTTCCCGCTAATGGTTGATATGGAGGAGATGTGGGAGTCAAGAGTAACAAAATACATTAAAATATAAAAAAACTACAGGGGGTCCTCGTCTTACGTCGTAGTAACTAAGTCGATGTTCGCTGTGAGTCGGAACGCCGGTGAAAATGTAAACGATATTGATCAGGTCTTCATAAAAGTCATGAATACCAACGACTTTCATGCATGTTTGAATCATTTTATTAGAAGATAACAGAATATTATAATAGGCTGATTTTGTTGTTGATGTTGAGGTTTCAATTTTTATTGTTCACTTCCAGATTTACCTAATGTCAGTGAACTAGGGCTGGACCCGAATATCCGGTCTGACTTACACTTGGAGCCATAATGAATGGCAAAAAGTTAGTGAATGTAGCAAAATCCAAGCTGGCGTACAACCAGAGAATAGAAACAAAGCCGTCTTATAGCGCCGCGTGACGACGTATTCATCCACTCCGCTCGTCCACTAGTCCCGCGTAACCAGTTCAGACGTAGCAACGAAACACTGTAGGTCGATGACATTGTAACCCGAGGACCCCGTACTTGAAAATGAAGTTATTGTTTCTAGTCGTATATGAAGCTTCCTCAGTCTTTAAGGCTCCTTTGATAAACAGTAAAATAATATTTCTCCTGATGCTTGGTACTATTTGCTGCTGATTTAAAGACGTTTTTAAACACACAGAGACTCACATTCCTCCTCTGCTCGTACCTGTTTTTCATGAGGCGGACCTCCCGTTTTCTGGTGACCTCCTCCGTGGCGCCCTGCGTTGGGAGGGCGGGTGAAGAGGCCATGACTACCCCGGGGGCGATGGTGCTAGCAGGGGCTGCTCGGATCTGATAGGCTTGGACATCACCGGAGGTGGCTGAAAGTAAAAGTGGACAGCAATTGGATAACTTTAATATTTTGGTCTGATTTTTTTCTGACAAGAATGGTTATATCTAAAGACTTACCCTGGACCACCACCTGGTTGCTGGGAACCAGTATCTGCTGGCCGTCGCTGGTCTGTGCGTACTGCAGGATGGTGGCTCCAGGCTGGGCTGCTGCTGCGTTGGTCATCGTCAGAGTCTGGAGGCCCTGGACTCCATCGGTACCGTTATTAGCCAGCTGGATGGCTCCTCCTTGGGTGATCGCAACTGGTGAGAAGAGAAAGAGAAGAAATTAGACAAGAAAAGAACATCTGGCTGAGAGAAGAATCAACATCTGACCCTCTGACACAGTGGAGTCTAGAACCAGCACGCAACCAGTCTAAAACCAAATCAAACCAGTCTAGAACCAGAACAAACCAGTCTAGAACCAGAACACAACCAGTCTAGAACCAGAACACAACCAGTCTAGAACCAGAACAAACCAGTCTAGAACCAGAACACAACCAGTCTAGAACCAGAACACAACCAGTCTAGAACCAAAACACAACCAGTCTAGAACCAAAACACAACCAGTCTAGAACCAGCACACAACCAGTCTAAAACCAAATCAAACCAGTCTAGAACCAGGACACAACCGGTCTAGAACCAAAACACAACCAGTCTAGAACCAGAACACAACCAGTCTAGAACCAGAACACAACCAGTCTAAAACCAAATCAAACCAGTCTAAAACCAAATCAAACCAGTCTAGAACCAGGACACAACCAGTCTAGAACCAGGACACAACCAGTCTAGAACCAGAACACAACCAGTCTAGAACCAGGACATGCGGGTCATTATTAGGACAGGGGGAGTAGGCATGGGCCGGTTACCGGTTTTAAGATATACCACGGTATGAAAAAGTCACGGTTTCAAAACCACTAAAATTTTCCGTCATACCGTTCCTGCGGTATGAGCGTTTTTTTTTTATGTAACGTCTCATCAGGGAGAAAGTAGAGGTCCCTCACGCTGTGTGAAGCTGCAGCCTAAAGCGCCCCTCCCCCTGCTCACCTGCGTTTGTTGTGAGTGACAAGCAGGCAGCTCTGCAGGCTGTGTGATGGCTGACGGAGGCGAGCCCCCTGAACCTTTTCCGCCGTCCAAGCGGACTAAGTCGGCTGTTTGGGAATACTTCGGCTACCGTAAAAAGCCAGACGGCCACGGCTTGGAGCAAGAAGGTCGCCCGACGTGCAAAACGTGCTTGAGGACAGTGGCAGCCCGAGGAGGCAATACATCGAATATGATAGCGCATCTACGGGAGCACCACCCATCGCTGTATGCTAAATTAAAGGTGCTGTCTTGAAATGAACGAGCGTATTAGCGTCTGACATTAGTGAAATGAGCTTGTTACCGAGGCAGATATGGTAACTACCATATCTTATCTTTTCTTCATCTCTATCTTTTAGTAACTTTTTTATATTTTAACTGAGGCAGATATGCTAACTAGCTTGCTAAGGATTTATCTTAGCATGCTAGTTACCATATCTGCCTTAGTTAAAAAAAAAAAAGTTATCCACAACTTTTTTCTTTCATCAATCTTTATTGCTAAGATGGATAACAACAGCTAGTTTAATCTCTAACATGTTAGAGTTGCAATCATAATACCGTGAAACCGTGATATTTTTGCCTAAGGTTATCGTACCGTCAGAATCTCATACCGGCCCATGCCTAAGGGGGAGTATACAGGATGTGGAGACCACAGGAGTGTTAACAACCTGAACCCTTGAATTAAACCTTCAGATTCAGATGGAGCTCCACCTACTGTACTGGCCGCTGCTGGTCTGGTAGATGGGCGTGGGGACGGTAACCGTGGTGATGGCCGGTGTGGCAGCAGCAGCCGATGAGTCCTCCTCGGCCTTTTCCTCCTCGATACGAGGGACGGCCGGAGCGTCAGATGAGAGGTCGTTGAGGATTTTCCTGTTGGGAAAAGAAAACCGTGATTCCATGAGATGAAGGTGTCAATGCAGAGACAGTTCACATGAACTCATGGGCAACAGAACATCTACAAAATCTGAGATTCCTTGAGAAGTTTTTGATTTAACTGTGGAATGACGTGGCCGTCTAAAAACTACCTGTAAGAGGGGCGTCGTGATAGAATCTCTCTGCGCTTCTGAGAGTCTGTCACACTATCCACCGACTCCTGTGAATCTTCGCTTTCTGCTATGGTGGAAATCTGGAGCAAACACACACATAAACAACACGGTAATAACATTAAGCAAACGTTCTGCCTTGATGTTGTATCTGAATATAAAACACCAAATGAACTGTCTTTGCTCAGGTGTGTGTCTGACCTGTACAGCCTGGACCTGTGGGGACTGGATGACAGACGGCTGAGCGGCCTGGATGACGCCGTGGACCTGAACCGTCTGCCCGTTGGGAAGCTGTACCAGCGTTACCGTGGGACCCGTTGCTGAGGCGTGTCCTGTTGCCATGGATACCTAAAAATCAAAAGTGATGTCACCGTGCCGTCTGTCCTGTGCAGCAGTTTTACATTTGTCACGTAAAAAATGAACAACAATGCACACATTTTGTCTTGTTTTTTTGTCTGGCTTTTTTGTGTTTACGTTTTGTCTCGCTTGTGTTTTTGTCTTATTTTTGTCATTTTGTGTTTTGCTTTATTCGTTGTTTTGAGCATCGTTTTTCCAGTTTTGTTTGTCTGTCTCGCTGTGCTCGCTTGTCTTGTTTCTCACTTTTGTCATTCATGTAATTTTTTGTCTCATTTTGTCCTTTGATTTTTTTTGTCGCTTTGTAGCTTTCTTGGCTAATTTTTTGTCTCTTTTTTGTTTTGTTTTGTGTCGTTTGTCCTATGCTTTGGTCGTTTTGTCTCCCGCTTTTGCCATATTTTGTCTTATTTTTGGTGTTTTTTCATCTGACTTTTGTCAGTTTGATTCAGCTCCAGATACCTGTCATTCATTTATTTTTCTCGAGAAATTTCAGGTTGTTCATAGTGTTTTGCAAAAAGAGAATTCCTTAAATATGAACATTTTTGTGCTAAAAGAATGGAAAAATTTGGAGTTGTGGTTACCTCTAGGTTATTATTCCAAATTCATTTCTTATTAAGGATCAATAAAGTGTTTTGTTTTTACATAACCTGGGCAAAAGTTGTGCTAGAAGCAGTGCTAATAGTGTTAGCATCGTGTGTTACCTGTGCTAAGGTAGCGATCTGTGCCGGAGTGATCTGCTGGCTCTCCGTCTCCGTCACAGCAGTCTCCGCCCCCTGCTGAACCTCGGCTGCTGACTCCATCTTCATTTGCTGAGCTGAGGATGAGAAATTTATGAAGTTTAGTTTCAAATGTGCACAAAAACCTACCAAGATTCTAAACAGGTTGCTAGGACGCCGCTACCAACAAAATCAAAAGTCACCGATCCCTAAAAATCCTAATTTTCGTATTTTTTTCCCAAGAAATGCTTCTGAAGGGTTCTAAAAGTTCCTCAAAAATGGTTCTTCAGAAGTCAAATACATATGATGATCCTCTTCTACAAGTCCCGGTAGTTAAATACACCGGAACCAGCAGTAGTAATGTTTTGTGAACTGCAACTTTAATTAGAGATCCTCAAAAATATTCGAAATATTATCAAAATCACAATATGGACAAGTGCAATGTGCAAATTGTAGCACCTGCTCTTTTTTTTATATAAAACATGCCACAACAAACAGTTTTAAATGGGGCATTGTGGTGCTACAGAGATTCATATTCTGTCAGGGAACATGCTTGTTTGATAGAGACCATAGCAAATTCTTTTTATTATAATATTATTTTATTATAATAAAGCAGGGGTGTCCAACATGCGGCCTGCGGGCCAAAACCGGCCCAACAGAGGGTCCAATCCGGCCCTCAAAGTGTAAAAATTCCAGAGAAGACATAAACCGCAGATTGTAAATTAGTAAAACTATAAATTTAAAATAATTTCTAATCCACGATAAGCTGTTCTGATCAGAAAGTAAAATACTAGATTGTTCATTGTTATTTTAAGTCTCATTTTAGTAATATTTTGCCTTGTTTTGTTTCTTTGTCATTTGTCTCATGTTTTTGTTTCTCATTTTGTCATTTTGTGTTTTTTTGTCACTTTGCTTCTCACTTGTGTCATTTTTTTGTCTTGTCTGTCATTTGTGTAATTTGTCTCGGTTTTGTCGTTCCATCGTGCCCATTAATCATCGCTTTGTAACTTTTTGTCTCATTTTTTTATTTTGTTTTGTGTCATTTGTCTCATTTTTTGTGTTTTTGTGTCTGCTTTTTGTCTCGCTAGTGCTTTTTGTCTCATTTTTGAAATATTTAGTCTCAGTTTTTTGTCTGACTTTGTCATCTGTCTCATGTTTTTAATGTTTTGTGTTTCCTTTTCCTCTCACTTGAATTGTCTTATTTTTGTCATATCGTGTTTTGCTTTATTCATTGTTTTGTGTCGTTTTGTCTTTCTTTGTCTCACTTGTGTTGTTTGTCCATTTCTTTTGTCGTTTTGTAACTTTTTAATCAAATTTTTATACGTCTCTTTTGTTTGATTCATGTTGTTTGTCACATTTTTGTAATTTTGTTTCTCATTCTGGTAATATTTTGTGTTTTGTCTTTTTTTGTTGTTCTCCTCTGTTGGTCAGTTCCAGATGACTAAATGCTGTGTTCATTTTTAGACACTCTGTGATCTGGAAGTTAAAATGTGGAAATGATAAACTGAGGCTGAATGTTGTTGAAACTGAATTTGTTTATTTATCTTAAGAAATTTCAGGTTGCTCATGATGTTTTGTAAAAAGATCATTCTTCAAATGTGAACATTTTCTGAAGGTACTTTTATGCACTAAAACAAATGAAACATTAGGAGTTGTGGTTATTTATTTACAGGTTGTTATGCTGTGATTTTACTGATCCAGTCCACTGGAGATCAAACTGGTCTGAATGTGGAACTAGAACGAGTTGGACTCCCCTGACATAAAGAGTTAGTGGATTATTATTCATGTTATCATAATGAGTCAGGGGGTTATTATTGTTTTAAAAAGGAGTGGATGGATTATTATTATTATTATTATTATAAGGAGGTGTTGGATTATTTTTTATTCTAATAAATGAGCTCCGTGTGTGGCTCTGCTGTTCTCGTGATCTCACTCTGTGCGTAGCGTCTCTCCGCTGCATGATTGGCTTCACACATTTCTCCCTCTGCTTTTCAAAAATCACTCGGATGCCTTGCGTGTGACAGCGGAGCCACATGGCTGGGAAACGCCCCCTCACCGGTCACATCCCGGGAGATAAAAACAAAAAACCCTCATCCCACCGCAAAATACACCGCAAATGCTGTTAAAATGCGCAGGCCCGACCGAACCCCGGCGGCCCGCTCCGTCTCATTTCTACCAATTGATTCAAAAATTAGGAGCTAAACTACCACGAAACAACCAGCGATGTGAGCTGGCAAGATTTATTCAGAGTAGAAATATTAACATTAATAAATACAGCCGCTGATGTTCCCTGTGCGACTTTAAGGAGAAAACGGCGCAATTTTTAGCGCATCAAAGCTCCATCAGCAGCAGCATCCTGTGTTATTATCGTCGCTAAGGTCCTGTCTGACTTTATGGTGTGTTAACGTGCTAACTGCCCCTCCCGGTTCTCCATGTAAGCCGCACTTTTTGCCCCGTTTATCCCAAACAGCCGCAGCCTCCCCTCCCTCCATCCTGCTACAAACACACCGCGGCGCCATGATCTCTTTGTTTCCTTCGGGCCGAACCCGACCAGACCGACACTTTCCGAGGCCGGGTCTCGTCTCCCTGAGCCCCGGACACCGCTTCGTCCTTACCGATACAGACTCCCTTCGTCACTCCCGGGCCTCCGGAGCTCCACTTTTATTCTGGCCGACACGTAAGAGCCCGCGTCAGGCTACACCTCCGCCGCGTCACCGGGAACAACAACACGGAGATTGGAGAAGGACGAGAAAGCAGATGGCGACACTCACCGGAAATGGACGAAGGCAGGCCGGAGAAGACCGGAAAATGCCGAAGAGGAGCGGAAAGCAACGACTCCCTACTGCCCCGAAGAGCGATTTGGCAAAATCACGATATTCTTGTAAAACCCAAGCATAGAAGAAAATAAGCACACACACGTAAATGGAGTGCAAATGTTTTCAGGGCTGCCAACTTGTGGCCAGACCTTAGACCAGGGGTGTCAAACTCATTTTGGTCCAGGGGCCGCATACGGCCTAATTTGAACTCAAAGGGGCCGGACCAGTAAACTTATAGCATAATTACCGAGAAGTAACAATAAGTTTAAGTTTTTCCGACGTTTTAGTGCAAAGGAGAAGAAGTATATTAGAAAAATCTTTATATGTAATGAACTGTCCTCTTAAAAAAAAATATTAGAAACAACCAGAGATTAAAGTAAGTGCAATTTCAACAACACTATGACTCGGTTTAACATTTTTTTGTGTGCATTGTGCATTACAACTGATCACAGTGATTGTACAATGGCACAACATATTTAGTCACAGGTATGTGTAACTTAAAAACTTACAAACTTTAAAAAAAAAATCAAACTTATCAAGATATAGAATTTTTTTTTTGAAGTCCATTTTCCACATCTGGAAAGTAATTGTGAACACCTAAATTAACTCTGCACACCTTTAAATCTTAAATAGCAGCAATATTATACAGACAGTTAAGAAATTAAAGTTGTCACCTGCCTTGTTTATGTATAAAATGTATATGTAAAATATACATTTAAAAAAAACTACATACATAACGTGGATGCATCCATGAGAAATAATGTTCCACTCAACCAAACACTTTTGCAGTGAATCTGATGACCAACACTGAATTTCACAGTATTTACTACAGCAAGTTTTCATTTAGCAACTTTTTTTTCCTAGGGCAACAATGTTTAAAGCAGCATTTTACAGGATTTATTCTTGCTTCATATTTGCTCCTGAAACTCGACATCTTTTAGCCTGCACAAGTGCATCAGTATCAGGCATCATGTCCTGAGCAGCAGGCAACTTCAGCATGTCAGTTAAGTGCTTATGTGTGAGCTTTGTGCGCAGTTTTGTTTTATTAATGTTCATTACTGAGAAAACTTGCTCACAAAGATAGGTCGGCCCAAACGTGCACAACATTTTTGCATCCAGTGCTGTTAATTTAGGGTAGCCTCGAAGGAGATGCTGATCAAATTGCTCCTGTTTATAAGTTGTCTATTTAACCTGCTGAGCTTCAGGGGATGGTAACTGTTGATGGTAACTAGGTCAAGGGAAAGTAAGCATGAGGACTTGCCGCTGCTGTGTATTCTGGGAAACCTTGTGGTTTTTTCCAACTTTGTTGTACCAACAACAAATTACATTTTCAGCTTATTCACAATTACAAATGTAGACATATTGTGTCCGTCATGTCAGTACTTTCATCAACAGCAAGAGAGCATGCAATAACTTCTTTGCTTCTTTCAGTCAACCGTGTTCTTAAATCAGTGGCCATCTGACAAACCCGATCAGCAGCTGTATTTCTACTCAGGCTTACATTTGCCAACATCTGCTTTTAGTGTGGACACCTTCAGCATACAGTTCTTCAGAAACTCTCCCTCGGTAAATGGCCTGGTTTGGCTCTTTGGATCTCTTCTGCCACAATAAAGCTTGCTTTCACAGCAGCTTCACTTTGTGTTTTCGCTCTGGTGAAAAACGTCTGCTGAGATGTCAGATTCTTCCTTTACTCTTCTACTTTCTGTAGCTTCTGGTCGACATGCAGGTTTTTCAGCTTGTCCTGATGTTTTGTCTCAAAGTGCCATCTTAGATTAAATTCCTTAATTACAGCCACATTAGCTCCACGAATAAGACACACGCCTTTATCGGCAATGTCTACATACATAAACTCAGCCTCCCATCGCTTTGAAAGGCTCTGTTTTCAGAATCAACTTTTCTTTTCGGCATTGTTAAGGGCTAGCGTTGACGTTACAATAGGGTTGCAGACAATAACAGACGCTTGACTTAAATGACGTGGAAATGTTCCCAGCTAACCTATCACTAGGCACGGCAGCTGTTGCGCTGCATTATGGGATCTGTAGTTTGTGTGTTATCAGCGCTTCATATCATCGGGCCATTAACAACAATAATAATAAATAAATGTAAAATGATCTCGCGGGCCGGATGTAATTGTATTACAGACCGGATTTGGCCCGCGGGCCTTGAATTTGACATATGTGCCTTAGAGTGAGATTTGGTTTGTGTGGGATGCTGACGGGGGCTCTGGGGGACCTCCCCCAGAAAATTTACAAAATTATTGATCCTATTTCCTGCACTGGTGCATTCTGGTGTAATTTAAGAGCATTTTGCCTGTTAAAATCTTATTATAGAGATGACATTAAGGATAATTTTTTTAAATAAAGCACTGACCTTAAAAAAAATCAGAAATAAAAAAAAACAGAGCAAGGGCAGGCAGTATTGAAAATGGTTCTTCATGTAAAATATGGATGAAAGTTCTGTGGCTGGATGAGCACAACACATTTCAGTGTCTGCCCTAAATATATGCATAATTGAAATAACTGCAGCAACCACTTTGTAACATTTGTCTTGGAGGTTTTTAATGCACACACTTAACAGCTTCAAGTTCACCACATCAGCCAACTAAACAATAAAAAGTATTGAAGCAAAAACAAAACATGTCTTCAGAACTTAAATGATCCATTCACTGAACAGAATTACAATCAGACACGAAACTCTCTATTAAATGTCAAAACAATCCATGTGACTCTAAAAACTCAACAGCTTTACAAACTCTAAGATTAAACTCTCCACAAGGATCCAAGATAAGTTTGACTTCTACATGAGAGCTTTAATTATTCCTCATCTACTTCCTGAAAAGTTTGGTCAATAAAAAAGACAAAAACTAATATTTTCAGCTGAACTAAAGACAGACTGTGATTTTTCTGCTCACATGTTGTGTTTTTGTAAACTTACTCTTTCAAATAAATACCTTCCTAACCCCCTGGAAACCAGTGTTTGTCCTGTTGTAATGTTTTTTGAGCAACACACCATACTATGACGTTTTACAGTGAAGGTTCTACTATGGAACCAGTCTGACATGTTCAGGCGTTCTTTGCGTGAAAACTCAGAGATTTCAGGTATCAGAAGGTGATTTTTCCACTTTCTTTGTTAACTTTCTGCTTCAACTTTAAACTAAATTTCCTTCACTAAGCCAGCCCTCTGGACTTCAGTAAGCTGTGTTCCTATTGGCTGTCCAGGTGGCTGCTTGGTGTTATCAGGAACACCTGAGCAGCTCAGTGTCTTCCTGCTTTATGTTTGCAGACAAACATTTCCTCTGCTTCTCTTCACCACCGAAACGGGTTTGGTTCCGTTGCTTTAGTTTGTTCTGTAGGCGTTGGCTTGCAGCTTCCAGCAGTAAAATCCTCTTTAATGTGTTTCTTGGTGAGTTTTAGGGCTTTGTACTGTATAGTTGCCTTGATAAATGTGGTTCTTTAGCAAAACGATACAGACAAAACAATAAAATGATGTTTGTAAATTCTTTTACATGTTGAAAATTAAACAAATTATAATAAACATCTAGTTTACAATTATTTAAAGTGTGTAACCCTGTATATATTTATATAGCTTTGTTTTGTTTTATTCTATTTTTTATTTTTGCAGTCTTGCAGGATGAAGGATGGTGATTATGATTCAGTGGAAAGAACAAATTTTTATACTCAGACGTATCTCTTTGTAACGTTTGTCGAATCTTTACTTTTGTTGTCAAATATTAATTTGACCTCTTCTAAAGTTTAAATACGAAATCTCATACCAATACATCCAAAACATGATGTGGAATTCCCAAAACACACTTGTTGGTTTGAACAGGCCACCTATAATGCTGATAATATGTTATAAACCAAAAAGACTTGAAACCACTGTTTTCATAACATCATTTTCCTGTTCATATGACCAATGAATCTGAAAAGAAACTCTCTAAAATAAATTTAGCACAGCAAGAAGTACATTTCTCTCAGATGTGCGGGGTAGAAGTCCCTGAAAGTTTCACTCAGTACAGTACTTACCTGAGTTTATCCTTGCTGACATTGCTGAGCTTCCTTGACAGGCTGTCAGTCCATCACAGGACACGCTGAAGAAGCTGGACAGGCTGTAACCTTGGACTGTCTTTAGGTGTTGTAATGTGATGTGACATGGACCTGACATAAAGAAACCGTCATGGATTAGGCTGCTGGAATGAAACAAAGACGATGTTAATGTTATTCGTAACACGTGTGCTTTCATCGGAAGAACAACTCAAAGTTCTCGCTCTGAAAAACCCCATATTGGAGCAGAAATTCTCCCTGTAACCACAAGAGGGAAGCATGAGACCAGATGAGTGAGGACAGCAGAGAAATCTGCAGGGATTTACGGAAAAAACAAGCTGTCTAAAGTCAGAAGCTAAATATTCGTAAAAGTTTAAAGAAGACCCGGCCCATTCATTTATGTCCTCTGTACTGGAAATTTGTTTTTGATCTATATCTTTTAACTCATTTGAGCTACCATACTAAATCCATCCATCCTCTGTACACCGCTTTATCCTCACTAGGGTCATGGGGGGTGCTGGAGTCTATCCCAGCTGACTCGGGTGAAGGCAGGGGACACCCTGGACAGGTCACCAGTCTGTCACAGGGCTACATATACAGACACACAATCACACTCACATTCACACCTACAGACAATAACCAATTAACCTCAGCATATTTTTGGACTGTGGGAGGAAGCCGGAGTACCTGGAGAAAACCCACGCATGCACAGAGAGAACATGCAAACTCCATGCAGAAAGATCCCAGGCCCAGGCCGGGATTTGAACCGGGGATCTTCTTGCTGCAAGGCGAAAGTGCTAACCACTACGTCACTGTGCAGCCCCATACTAAATCCTGATGTGCTTAATAGAGGACATCCTGGACTTTCCAATGATATCTCCAGTGATTGGATGGGATGAGGAGAACTTTGTTTTCATGCTGAGACAAAATGGAGACAGCAGCAAAATGCCAGAAAGAGAAATGTTAAGTCAAAACCTTTTCAGATGTCATTGTTTTACTGATGGTCGTCATATATTTTCTTGTTTATGAACATGTCAGGAATTATAAATTGGGGTCAGAGTCCATTTAAAAGTTCTGTCAGGAAAAATAATCTCCTCTTTATGAATGTGTGTGTGTATATACACACACTATTGTTATTTAATTCAGTTTCTTAGTTTCATTAGAAAATGAATTGACATCCTTGTTTTCTTGTTTTGATTTCAAAGTGTAGCTGTTTTGTTTTTTATGATAAAATTGTTCTGTTGTTTCTAAAATAAAATACTAGTATAAAATTCAAAATTGTGTGTCATTGCTTTAGCGACAAAAAGGCAGGAAATCACAAAAAAAAGTTGCATTGAAAGACACTTTTCCCCTTTGGTTCTCAGGAGGCATATATAAATATATTTACAGCAGTGATGTCAGCGTTACGTCTTAAAAAAGAGATGCGGAAATACACCAAATCCATCAAACAGTTTGTTTTCTATTAAACCAAGCGAGCAAAAATTGACGACAGAAGAAAACATGATATCTTTTACATTTAAGAAGCAAAAAGCAAATATTTTTCTGGCATCTGAGTGGAAAACATCCCATATAATCTGACAGGTAAGTCTTCTTTCCGCTTTACCAGAGCTTATTATGAAACGCCCTGGTCTAGACCTGACCACATGGTGGCGCTGTAGAGCTGCGTAAACCCTCCGACCATGTGCTCCTCCAGCCTCCCCTCCTCCTCCTCCTGCCCGTGTGTCATCACACAGATATGTGGAGTTTATCAAGGCAATTCCTTTTATAATCCTCCTGATGCTCGTTGCCGGTGTTTTATCTGTTTAATAGCATTTTACTGCTACACGCCGTAAAAAACACCCTTTTTATTGTGGCACCAAACACATTGTTTGGGGAATTGACCCTGCCTGGGTAATGAACAGCACTGAATTTGCAGCCAGTTATAAAAAAAAAAAAGGAGGGGGCAGAAGGGGAGGAGAGTGGAGGAGGTGAGGAGGGGGAGACAATTTAAACCCAAAGAGGAGAGGAGGAATATTTTACAGGAGGGGGGGAGGACGGCTGCTCTCCACGTCCCATTAGGGGTTTCAACACTGCTGGTTTTTAGTTGTGTTGCGTCTTTTCACTCGTCCAGTTCAGCATTTTACCCTGTCTTTAAATGCCATTTTGGTGACTTGATATTTATGCATGTTTCTGAAATAAAGAAATAAATCTGCTGTAGTTTAAAGATAAAAAGACAAGAAATATATTCAAGAAAATCTAAATAAATGAGAGGTGGAATATAATGAGCATGCTCCCCTATGCAAGGGCTCATTAAATAGTCACCTATGGGAGACGTTTTCCACCACCATCATGACAAATAGAGAAATATCTTGTGGAAGGTGCAGCACAGTATCACAAAGGTGGAGCATCTATCCTAAAAAGGACTAAACCTGCTGTTTGTGTTGAAATTTATTCACAATCTAAGCACTGAAGCAGCTCAGTAAAACGAAAAAAAAAAACGGCCTCATTTACTGCTACTCTTCAACTGGATGGTTTTCTAAGACCAAATTTATGGACAGTGTTCAGAAGGTGATAGTAAATGTAGAGTAATTTCAGGGACAACCATACCTAAAATGAGATCAATGAAGCAATAAGGCAACTAGCTCTCCAACGACAAGGCAAATATAAACCAGACATGAAAGCGTTTTGCTATTCTGATGCCCCTGCTACAAAAATCCAACAGTTTTCTGCTGTGGTTTAAGTTTGATGAGGATTATGAGATTGGTTACCAATGCTGACCGTTGAGAAGCATGAAGAAAGGAACAACGGTCTCTGAAAGGCTGACTGACACATCCAACCACCTTCCCTCCATATGCACTCAGGCATGCATGTAATCGCTGGTTCATGGGCTCCTATTGTCTGAAATATGGAAATATGCCATTTGACCAGTCATCCGGTGCCGTTAAAGAGTAAAAAATGTGCCAACTATTCACCCTTACAGGTAAAACACCGTCTATTTCAACTACAGCATCACTGTAGACTTGAAGACTTACTCTGGTGAAAATCATGGGGTTTTTTTTGTTGTTTTTTTTTACCAAAGTATAATCCAAAGTATGGTGTTTCTTAACATGCGAGAGAACACAGGACACACCATGACTGAGTGTTTCCACCTTAAAACTGTATATTAACCAATGATCAGGTCAAAAACATGGATTTTGAACCAATCCTGTCTGTTCTCATGGTGTGGGTTTCTGTGTCAGAATCAGTTTCCAGTTTTAAAAGGTAAGTTTAAAAGGATCCAATACAAGTAAGTACCATCTTTCACCACTGGTAAAACTGGTTGGAACTGGCTGTCGCAAAAACCAAACACTTTTCTGCTGTGGTTCAGGTTTGGTGAGGATTATGAGATTGGCTACCAACGCTGATTGTTGGGAAGCATGAAGAAAGGAAAACCCAAAGTCTGACTGACACATCCAACCACCTTCCCTCCATATGCACTCAGGCATGCGTGTAATCGCCGGTCCATGGGCTCCTATTATATGAAATATGGAAATGTGCCATTTGACCAGTCATCCAGTGCCTTTAAAGACTAAAAGAAAGCTGATTTGCTCCCTTCAACACCAGTTAAACTGACATCCAAACATGCTATATATGCTTCATTCTGGTGAACACCTAAACCTATAACAGTGAACGGAACTGTGAACCGTTTGCAAGCACAAGCTGTAGTTTCTGATCTTTCTGTATCTTTTTGATTGATCACTCTTACAGGTTAAACACCGTCTATTTCAACTACAGCATCACTGAGACACACATTGTGTTTTCTTTTATTTTACCAAAGTATAATCTCTATATGGTGTCTTTGAATTTGCTAGAGAACACAGTCCACACCATGACTGAGCATTAAAACTGCATGTTTACCAGTGAACAGGTCAAAACATGGATACTGAATAGGGTGGTCCGACACTGGCCTTTTTTTGCCAATAACCAGTATGCCGATATTGTCTCAATTTCTGATTCTGATATCAACCGATACCAATATATGTGGGCTATTTAACTAATTTTAGGTAACATCACATGTCTCCTGTCATGGAATTAACACATCATGCCTGATTTTATTGTGATGTCCCATTGGATGCATTCGCAAATACAACAAGGCTTTCAAATGTAAACATTATCTGTGCAAAATAAGAGAACTCCTTCAACTTAAGTTATGGAAAAAAATGACATATTTATGCAATTATTATGCACCAGTAAAGGTATTTAGGGCATTGTTTTCCCTGAAATTGCTCTGGAGCAAATCCCCAGATTTGGTCCAGTTCTAAATATAGATACACATGGATTGGTTTAATCAAAAACCAGAGAGGGACTTAAAATAGAAACCCGTCATTTAAAGATTTCACTTTACCTCCTCCTTGGCACTAAAAGGTCAAGAGTCGTGAGTCCTGCAGCCACCAGGAGGTTAAACATGTCGCTTCGGGACTGAAACAGCTGATGTTTTCTTCTTTCTTGGGAGGACAGTCCTATAAATAAAATGCCATTATTATAATTTGAGGAGAGGAAGAAGATAGGGGGAATACAACGCAGAGACAAACAGAACTGGAAAGTATTTAGAAGCTGAAACAAGATCATATTAAAATAAAGAGAGCAGATTTTACATTTCTATAGCTGCTGCTGCAAAAGTACAGTTATATGAGTGTATCAGTGCCACGATAAAACTCAACGTGTCCGTGTTTGACATCTTCTACGAGACGTGGATGTGTGTGTTTGTGCTCTCTTTAAAGCAGCCACAGTTTTTCAATTTTGATCAAACTCAATCCCCTGCTGCTCAGTTTCACAAACACTCGAGGTGTTTCTGACACTTTCACCAGAAACTGTCTGAGGTTACCTTTCAGGCACGAGCCCCCGTCAGAAGTTAGACACGTTTTATTTCTGGTCGTGACATATTGATATTAAATTAAACAAGGGGTGGATTGTGAAATGGCAGGATGGGTGACGTGTTAAAGCAAGAGGAGAGCGGGGGAATATAGAAATAAAACTGATTCTACATGCACACACAGACGCAGACAGAAAGAGGAAGAATCAATAGAGGCATTTGGTCTATTATCATAAACACACAGTGTGTGTGTGTGTGTGTGTGTGTGTGTGTGTGTGTGTGTGTGTGTGTGTGTGCGTATGTGTGTGTGTGTGTGTGTGTGTGTGTGTGTGTGTGTGTGTGTGTGTGTGTGTGTGTGTGTGTGCGCTTGTGTACGGGAGGAATGTTTTCATCTCCAGATGGTTGACTGAGACTTGGCTGGTCGGTACACAGAGTCGCAGAAAAAAGCCGGCAGAAGGCGTCTTTTCTACTTGAGCTCGGCAAAATGCGAGTGTGTGTGTCGGTGTGTAGTGAGTCTGCCAACCTGCCTGTGTGTGTGTGTGTGTGTGTGTGTGTGTGTGTGTGTGTGTGTGTGTGTGTGTGTGTGTGGCTGACCTTGAAGAAGGAGGCTCAGTTGGAGGAGAAGGATGAGGAGCCCACCTCCCCCTTTCACCCCCTCCATCCCCCGCTGCGCCTCCCCCCTGGGTAAAGAACGACCGGCTTCTCATCCTCCTCCTGTCTTCCCTTCTCTTCCTCTCTCTCCACCCGTCCATTTCTTTCCACTCTTTCATCTCCTCTCTTTTCATCTGCTTGTTTCATCTTTTTTCCTCACCTCCTCTCGTCTCCTCTGTCCTCCCCTTTCATTTCTATTTTCCTTTCATGTCCTTGTTTCCTTCTCTCCCATCCCTGTCTCCTCTTTTTTCTCCTTGTCTCCTTTCATCCCCTCTACTCTCCTAATATCCCAGTTCTCCTTTCCTGTCCTCCTTTTTCCATTGCTTCCTCCACACTGTCTCCTCTTTTACATATTCTCCTTTTGCCGATTTCTCCTTTTCCCTTCTCTTTTCGTTTCTTCGCCTCCTCTTCTTTGCTTTTGTCCCCTTTCGTCTCCTCTTTCATTTTCATTTTCCTTTCCTGTTCTCCTTCCTCTCTTCTTCATCCTTGCTTTTCTTTTCTCCATTTCTTCCTCTTCTTGCTGATGCTCACCTCCTTTTCTTCCCTTTAATCTCTTCAACTTGTCTCCTTTTCCCTCCTCTTTACATTTCCTCGTTTCCTTCTTTCCCCTCCTTGTCTCCTCATTTCCTCTAGTCTCTTCTCCTTTCCTCATCTCTAGAATTTCCTTTTCTTTCCTCCTTCCTATCCCAATGTGTCCTTGTTTCTCTCTCTCCTCCCTTCCTTTCTACATTAGTCTACTTTCCTGTTTCCTTTAATCTCCTCTGCTTGCTTCCTTTTCTCTCCTTCTTATCTCCTCAACTCCTCTCTGATCATGATGCCTTGCCTCTTGTCCTCACCTCATTTCCCGTCTCTTCTTCCTCTAGTCTCTTCTTCTTTCCTCTCCTCTCAGTTTTCCTTTCCTTTCCTCCTTCCTCACTGTTGTCTCCTTGTCTCATCTCCTCCTTTCCTCATTTTGTTGTCTTTCCTTTCCTCTTCTCTCCTTGTCTCCTCTATCCTTCCCTGTCATTTCTTTACTCTTTCTTTTCCTCCTCTCCTTTCCAACTCTCTCCTTCCCTGCCCTCTCACTTTTCTATCCTCTTCTTTCCTGCTTCCTTCTCTCACATTCTTGTGTCCTCCTCATTCCTTTTCATCTCTTATTCCTTCCTTTCTCATCCTGTAGTCGTCTATTCTTCCTCTGTTCTATCGTTCTCTCATTTTGTCTTCTCAGCTCTCCTAATCTTCACTTGTTTCCTTCTCCTCGTTTCAACTCCTTCCCATTCCCTCGTCTCGTCTCCTTTCCTTTGTCATCTTGTTGTCCTTTTCCTTTTCTGCTCTCCTTTCGCCTTCCTTCACGCCCCCGTTAATCTCCTCTCCTTCCTTTCCTCATTTCTCCTCGTCTCCTCTTGTTTCTTTTCCTTTTATCATCTCCTCTCCGTGCACATCACAAGCCTTCACATTGAATAACTGCAGACTCCTCCAGCACTCCTTTTCAGCAGCCAAGGTGCTCCGCATGAAAGAGAAAAAAGAAGAAGAAGAAGCAGAAAAAAAACATCTAAAGTAAAAGAGAGCAGGGAATCAAATGCCAAACTAAAGGCTCTTTCAAAAGCATTGGAGACAGCAGGAAGCCCAGGGGGTAATTTAAAAAACCTGCCACAAGAAGCGGTCAAAGAGGAGGCGTGACGGTGCGTCTGCGATATACACTTCATATTCACAGAGTCACAAAGCAGCACTTTGATTCCTGAACAACACTCGTATCGGCACGTTTCAGTCTATTTTCTCTCCATCGCCCTCTCAGATAACGCCACATGTCAATCCCTCTCAGCGTCACATTTATCGGTTTGTTCACCAGGGGAAGTCAACTTCACTTCATTTCTGTCCGTCTTTCTTTTCCACAGTTCAAAGCACGAGAGGATCCGAGCTAATATTTGGATATTTTACTGATCAAAGGAGGAACGGCTTTAAAACAACACAATCCTTTCCATTCAGAACTGGAACCATTCAGTCAGTGGTGACCCTTAAAAACACTGAGAGGTGTTGGATTTAAAACCAAGTTAGGAAAAACATGATCTTCATGATCACATCTGAATCCAAAATACATTAAAAAAAAACATGAAAACGGATTGTGATGGACCATATAGTATTAATCCAAAATTTAATGTAAAAAGCTGAGAGTAAAGAACATAGAAAGAAGACATGGAAAAGCTTTTAACTGTCCCCTCACATGAACAAGGAGCCGTTCTGTGACATGTACACCTATGGAAGGAAAATTACTGACAGCAGACTGCATGCAGAAACTCAAAAAGATGACAGGAAGTCAAATTGGACAAACCATTAAAGATTCCTTTAAATTCTCTTGCTTGATGCTTGGAAGACAGACGTAGAATTTGCAAGCAGTCTGACAGGTGACGTAAGGAAGCCTTCATCTATACCTTCAGGGCTTTGGAGCGTTCATATAGACAGCATAGAGACCGAAAACAGACACAAACAGCAGCACAGAGGGTGGACATATAGCACATGCTCAGTGTTAGGGCACATAATTTGAATTTCGAATTGTTTGAGTGTGGAAAACAAGTAAATCAATCCACTATTCCCTTGGTAATAACTAGGGCTGGACAATTTATCGATTTCAAATTAAAATTGAAACAATGCAGCTACAAACTACACAAGCTGTAGTTCAGGTTATACAAAATGCAGCAAATAACTGTCAGAATACCAAGCAACATAGAGAGAGATGGACGGACTGACGGACGGATAATGTAAGGAATGCTGAGTCCATCTTTCCAAAGACAAAAACTTTTTATTGTGAACATATCTTCTCTGATTGGCCTCAAACCTGTTGAACCCTGAGGTAACTCTTCCATAATTAAGCTTAGCTACAAAGATACAAGTAAATAAAATGAAGAAATTTTTGCATTTCTGGAAATTTAAGGATCACAGAGGGCTAACGAGTAGAGAACTTTATTGTCCTCTGCTGGTTAACACATCCAATGACTCTACTTTTAACATGAAGAAACACCTTGAGGTACGTTTTGTTTTTGTGTGGCTAAAGTAAAATGCTTGCAGGTCTAGTAGCAAGCTACTAGCTAAACCAAACTGCCAGCTGACTGCAGATCAGCCTGTTAGCCTTAGCGGCATTGTAACTTGCTTGCAAAGGAGGGCTAACCAACAAACCAGTGGAAAGTTTCGAACATAACTTTAACTGCTGTGGAAATTGAAGGGAAAAAACTGGTGTTTACTGTTGTTGCCAGACAAACTATCACTTTGCTTTTGTCTTTAAACAGAATTACAGCTTGCATCTCTTTTGCAGTTGTTAATATGTTTAGAGTGAGTTCACTGTACCTTTAGTAGAAGTACTGTGTGAATGCCAAATCCATTCACTCTGCATGCATTTATAATGTAATCCAAAATGTTCAAAATACGTGGCATGCTTTGATTGTTTTAATGAATTACTGATGCTGGACGTCCGTATCTGTGAATATCTTTCCAACTTTAAATCCTGTTGAACTAAATACAGTCTGTTGCTTTACTTTTGACCTTTCTACACCGACGTTCTGCTTCTCCTGCCATTATGTTGTGATTTTAGGTGAACATACACTGACAATAATGGTAGTTATATTTATAGGTATTTCTATTGCTGAAAACATATCTGGGGGATATTTGGTAACTTATGGGTCACCTAATCGCCTTGTTTTACAGATAAATAAAAAAGCAACTAGTAGGAAGCTCTGCTCTGACATTCAGCCATGTCATCTGCTTTGAACAAGAAAAACAAACATAAAGAAGCTAACTGAACTCACTGATGATTAGAAAGCCCTTGTGCAGTTATGTTAGCACATGGATAAAAGTGCGAGTTTTCATGGATGTCTGGGTGACCCCAGACTTTTCAGCAGTAGTGTAGGTCAACTTTAAAGGCATTAGAGGAGATTTAATTTCCTACGACTTTGAACGTAGCATGCGCACATACAACCTCTCCCTCACCCCCCTCGAACCTCCCCCCTCTTAACATTTACGAAGAAACGCCCCCCTCCAGAAACTTGCGTAGGACTCGTGAAGTTGTCTTTTACGGCTGGGTCCCCCTGGATCTTTATCTGCCATTATGTAAAAAAAGATGAGCAAAACAAGTCGCCAGCTAACTACGAAGCTATACCAAAGCAACACATACAGAAAACACGTAAGTCCAAGGCGTACGTAATCTACGTAACTAGGCCTGAGCCGGAAGATTTTTGATTGACAGGAAAGGGAGCAAACCAAACGCCTCGGTCCGAGCACATTGATTGGCTGATGTTTTTCAGGTCCTGCCATGTCCACAGTTATTTATTTTTTTTATTCTTTTAGAGACCATACATACAAGTCCACTAAAGGTCAGTATATTCATTTTATGTGAATCAGACAAATTAAACAAAAAAAAAACATCCTCCATAATGCCTTTAACTCATATTAGAGCATCTTTAACTAATGTAGATCAACTTTAATTTACATGTTGTACATTTTAAACTGTTGGCTTTACAAAATCAGGCCATCTTATTTGCGTAAATGTCACACATTTGATAGGATCTCATGGAAATGCTTCATCGGGTTCATTGAATATTAAACAGACAGCCTCACTTTAAAAAACTAAACTGGAAAACAAATTGCAAAATCTAATAGAAAAATCACAGTGCAGTAAAAACACAAAAAGCACTTTCTTATGCTCCGGTGTGAGTTGTTTCTAACATGCAGTCACTGATGCGTTACGGTCCTCGCTGCCCTCTCCAGAACCCAGGCTGGTGTCGTTCTCTTAATTGACGGATAATGGAGTAAACTAGCGACAACGACGAGACAGATAATTATGGTCTGAGGAGGAACGTGTGGAGGATATTTTGCATTCAGCACCATGATTAGGGTGGTTAATCTGTTTGCAGCCTCTTTAAAATGCATCTGTCTGTCAATATTTTTAGGATGGGAAATTTAAAATCACCTGTTGTGTTGTCAAACACAGAACTATGGAGGAATTTAGGGTAAGATTACATGGGATGCATTCAAATTGCAATAAAATTAACTCATTTGTAAATTTATGTCACGTTAAGGTATACAGCGATATGAAAAATGTATAATTTGACCTTATAGTGCTGCGTCTGTGACATTCCTAGCTGCTGTTATGTTAACTTAAACACTATTAAACGCATACAGTCACCTTTGTTTCCTTCAATTTCTTGTTCATTCATCAATACCTGGTTCCACGAAAGAATACAATGAATGCGACAAAAAAATTCAGCTGATTCCATAATACTTTATGTCCTACTTGACATGCTTCAGCTTCATTGTATTTCAGGGTATATAAGAGTCACCAGCAGCACATGTAAAGGTCTAGAGTGGTTTCCTGCTGACATTCAAGCCGTAGCACAACTTAGAAGTCGTCAGCTCTCACATAACGCCTAAAACTAAAAAATTATGTGAAGCCACATAATTGCCATCTTGGCATGGCTGGAAATTTGGCATGAGTGAGAGACAGGCAGCGAAAAAACTAAAGATCTCCAAGACAGCTGTTTATTACACCGAGAAAAAACAAGGCCAACATGGTTCTAGCAAACTGCTAGCTGGTCGCCGCAGGAAACGTCTTTCTACCCACCAGATGACCGTCACTCATCTGTTCCTGTGTCAGGAATCGTGGTCAGACCTCCAGGGACCTTAAAAATTGGTGAACACTGTGGAGAAATGTGACTTGTTGGGCAAGGACATTTTGAAATCAACTTGAAGCTGGTCTGAAGCCACACAGGGCAGGAAGAAGCCCTTCATCAACGAAAGGCAGAGGAAAGCCGGTTACTCTTTGCTGGGGATCGCAAGGATTGGACTGTTGATGATTGGGCTACGGTTCTCTTCAGTGATCAATCCAATTTTCAGTTGATGTCCACTCCAGCCAGCTTACTGGTTAGGAGGAAGCCTGGAGAAGCTACAAACTGTCTGCCCCTACAGTAAAACACAGGGGTGGATCAGTGACCATCTGGGGTAGTTTCAGTTTGGGTGGAACAGGGCAAATGAACCAGGTCATGTTTGGGCCTACTCTTGAAAATAGTCTTCTTCCATCAGCTGGAAAACTCTTTCCTGCTTCCAATGACTGCATGTTCCAATAAGACAAGGTCAGCTAAAACCTGGATGGAGAACCAGAACACTGGAACCATGTATTGGCTGCTCAATCACCAGATCTAAATCCAAATGAAAACCTGTAGAAAAATCATCAGACACTAAATGAAAAATCACAAGCCTAAAAACAAAGCAGATTAGTTAGAATTCATGCAACAGGAATGGGCTGCTGTGACAGCAGAACAATGTCAGAAGCTGGTGGAGAGCATGCCAAGACGCATGGCTGCAGTCATCAGAAACAATGGTTATGAATCTCTAACTCCTGTGTGGATCATGAGACTAAAACAGAAAAGAAAACATGGAATCCTAGAAGTTGTTTTTGGCAGAACAATGCCATAGCTGCTGATGGAAGACCTGAAGTGATTTTGATTATTTACAAGAAAACCATGGAAAATGTCTGATATCAGCTCTGAAATTAAACTCTTATCAACTATTATTGCTATTAGGATTATATTTGTCCAAACAAATGCAGCTTTCGTTGTACCAGGCATTAAAATCAACAAGAAACTGAAGAAAACAAGGGTGGTCTAATCATTTATTTCACGACTGTAGATAAATGCATATTCTGGAATATATAAAAAAAAAACAAGTTGTTTTGCTGGAAAACTCATTTTAAAAACAATACAAACCATAATAAATATCATAAAAGTGGGTTAGGAAACGAGATGCAGCACTTTATGAGCTGTGACAGGACGACTACACACCACATATAATCCTAGTTTGACATACAGCTCTTCAGCATGCTGTCACCTTGAAAGCTACCAAACCATGAAATTTGGGCTCTCTAACACTCTCCCTCTCTCTCTCTCTCTCTTTCCCATGTCTGTCAAACCTCCCTCTGCTTTTTGAACCGACTCCCCGGTTCAAACGGTGGCAGACCGACAGAGGTTTTACTGTTTACACTCCTCTATCTGTTACGCACACAAACAACTAGACTCCAAATCAAAGTCTGACATTCACTCTGTGGAAACGGCGGTGAAACGAATGCCTCCGTTCCCCATGAAGCATGTAGGACGAGGTTTAAAATGTCCGGATACCCTCGTTTTGTCAGCTCCATCCATTTCCTCCTAGTTTCCACCGTGACCTTTACAGAGTAGAACACGTGAGGAGGCATTTATCACTGGAGTGTATCCGTATATTCATTTTCCACTTTGCCTGCCTTCCTTACATTTTGCTGTTAGCGTTCACTAACTAGACTGATGCTCCCCGCTGTGCGAAAGCTGTTCTATTCTTCCTCACTGTAAATATCTCATCTTTTATTATATCAAATCTAGCGGTGAGTGATTAATAACTCACGTAAAATATGGAGAAGAAAGGTAGAAGCATCACATATATATTCAGTTGTTTCTATGCAGTTTATAGTAACAACATTCAACTTTCATGATTAAAGCTGCGACCTCAGAGGCAGCGGCCATCAAATCCACTGAAACAACAGCTATTCAGAGTTCATTATCTGCAGCTTTCTATCTATTTAATGAGCTTCCATCTCCAGATGCTTCTTCTGTAATCATGTGAGAAAGCAATAATGCAGCACTGATGATCCGCGCAGAAGAAATGGAAAAGAAAAAAGCTTTGTTTTTATATTGCAAGGCAGCTAGTTATTACTGGGATAAATAGGTGGTGCAGTGGTACAAAAAAGAAAAAAAAATTAGTCTTTGATTATTTCTTTCACATAAAAATAACAGGTGTTTACTATTAATGCTGCATTTTTACGAAATTCGCTGGATTTTGGTTGTTTTTTGTGAATATTCTTAAAGAAAATAGAAGTTTTACTGACATATATGTAATCACTTTAGATATTTTTACCCATTTTTTGGAAGATTTTTACTCATTTTTTGAAAATATTTACAAGGATTTTCTTGCCAGATTTGGGGGATTCTTTAAAAATAAAACTTTTAAGGGAAACTTAAAAGGAATTATTGAAATTTTCCTCCTGAAGGTTTTGGGTAAATGTTTTTGCTAAATTTTTGGATTTTTGTCTGACAAGGAAACAGTATTTTTTAGTGCTCGTAAATGAGGACGGCAGGAAGGTTAAAAAAAACAAACAAAAAACATGAACACTCCTGCATCTACAGCTAATTTAGAGGTCTGGAAGCATCCGGAGAAAACACACGCAGAACCTTATTGTTGTGAGGCCACAGGGTTAACCACCGCACCACCGTGACACCCCGTAACCCGTCACCCCACATGCTAATGCAGCTAGCTAATGATCCAGCAAATGATCTGTAAAAGCATGCTGTTGTTAAAGGCGTATGTTTGTCCAGAACAGAATGTAGATTAATCCACGCCTTACTTGCTGCTGCAATTTTGGTTTTAAAAAATGAAAAGAAAAACACAAACCCTCTTTGTACACAGACCGTTTCTCTTCGTAAAGCTTCATGTTTGCTGCTTTAAGATACGAAGAAGCTTCACAACCTGCTGTGCCGAGTCACAGCTGCTAAACTAGAATTGTAATGCCTATTTATTTATCCATCAGGGACTGTGCACAGTGTGTCTTTGCCATTATCATGCTGCACATGTGGCACATTTTTCTGTTCATTTCCATTAAAGCACTTGTTGATCTAGCTGCTTATTGTAGAAAAAAAGGCTGGTTTCTGCTCAAAAACTTTACAAACTGTAAAAATAGAGAAAAATGTCATTATCAGCTGAAGTATGATATAAATTAATGTACCTAAAAAGGCGGCCACACTCCATTTACCAAACAAAAAGCAGATAAAATGAGCTTTACAAGGTTTTTTTTTGCACATCTTACATCCCCCACGGCTCTATTCCTGCACTGACAAAAAATGTTATTACTGCTTTGCATCCACAGAGAAGAAGAAGGCATCTCATTTTTCTGTCTGCGCATTCTAGTTTGTGCATTTAATGTCTGGCAGAGGAGCTCCTCATTTCCCCCGAGCTGAGACCGAGTGCATGCAGAGGAGGAGTGGGAGGCGAGAGGAGGCGAGTGGAGAGGCCTTAGCGGGGCTATTTTTACGAGACACATAATAAAGATATGGAGATGAGGCATCTATATGCTACCTGAGGACCTTCTCTCTGGCCTACAACCTCTCCTCTTGTTCCTGCTCTGTGGCTCCCGTGGAGGATGGAGGGAACGAGATGAATGAGAGTATTAGCCCTGCTGTCAGGAGAGGGGGGGGCGGTGGGGACGGTCATGATGGTGTAAACACGAGAACGAAAGCTCGCAGGTCCACGCTTCTATTTTTACTGCGCTGCAAAGGGAGGAGGAGGAGGAGGAGGGATGCGAGAAGGGAAGAGGAAGTGGTATGAAAATGTGAGCTCTGCATTATTCATGGAGCCGGTGGAGGAGTGTGGACGGCGGCTGGGACACCTGTCACTGCCTGCAAACCATGTTTCTACTTCTATAGCTACTTATGGGGCGTAATAATAATAATGAAACCCCTCGCCAGCGACCAGAAGGAACCACCGGTGTTATACATTAAAGATCCACTAATCATACATTAATAATGATCCAGTGGGGAACTAGTAAGGTTTTTTTCCACCGTGATAAACTCACAGAAAGGACTGAACTTGAGCAGTTGGAAGTTTTCTGCTGTAGGAACTCGGTTCAGAAGGGAGGTGGCGCTAACATTTACAAAAACAGATTCCATTTAGTGTCTGATTTCGCAGCTTTAATGGCAAAGGTAACCATAAGAGCACCGAAACAGAGTAGCTGCTGGATGTAAACTCATGTTCAAACAGAAGAGTGGAGGGATTCTTCGGTTCATCTGTACCAGAGGTGTCAAACTCATTCTAGTTCTGATTCCACATTTAGCCCAATTTGACCTCAAGTGGGCCGGACCAGTAAAATCAGAGCTTAATAGTCTATGAATAACCACAATTGCATTTATTTCCTTTGTTTCAGTGGCAAAAAGCTCATTTTGAAAATGTTCACATTTAAGGAATTATCTTTTTGCAAAACGTCATGAACAAACGGAAATTTCTGAAGAAAAATTAAGTAAAATTTCAACAACATTCAGCCTCAATTTCTCATTTACACATTACAACTTACAGATCACAGAGCGTCTACAAAGGAACACAACACTTAGTCACAACTATCTGGAACTGAACCATATAGTATTTTACTTAAAATCAAAACAACAAAAGTCAGACAAAAAAAGAGACGGAAACTAAGACAAAATATTACAAAAATGAAACACAATATGACAAAAGCGAGAAAGAAAGTAGAATAAAAATTAGACAAATGACACAAAACAAAACAGACTCGAAAAAATAGATTTTTTACAAAGCTACAAAAGAAATGGAAAAACACAAGCAAGACAAAAAACACAAAACAACAAGGACGACACAAAGCAAAACACAAAATTACAAAAATAAAACAAAAAAACACAAGCAAGACAAAAAAAACACAAAACAACAGGAACAGCACACGAAACAATGAATAAAGCAAAACAGAAAATTACAAAAATAAGACAAAAAACATAAGCGAGACAGAAAGGAAACAAGATTTTAATAAAACGAGAAACATTAATGACAAAAGCATGAGACAAATTACACAAAACAGACTCAAAAAATAGATTTTTTACAAAGCTACAAAAGAAATGGACAAACACAAGCAAGACAAAAATACACAACACAACAAGGACGACACAAAGCAAAACACAATATGACAAAATAAGACAAAAATACACAAGCGAGACAAAAAAGAAGCACAAGATTTAAAAAAAGAAATGAAATAAAAACAGGAGACAAACGACAAAAGTCAAACAAAAACAGCAAAAATAAGACAAAATGTTACAAAAATGAGACAAAACCACAAAAGAACAATGAGCAATCTAGTATTTTACTTAATGATCAGAAAAACTTGTCATTGTCTGGAAATTATTATAAATTTATAGTTTTAGTAATTTACAGTCTGCAGTTAATGTCTTCTCTGGAGTTTTTACACACTGAGGGCCGGTTTTGGCCCGCGGGCCGCATATTGGACATCTATAGTCAATTTAACATCGAAGATGCCAAAGAGAGAAGACTGCTGCTCAATATGAAGACCAAGAACAAAACAAAAATGTTTACAACCCCCACTTAGTAATGTTGCATAGCAGATCAGAAACACCGCATCTGGAATAGGTTCTTTGTTCTTTGTTCCCTTGATAATGACCCAGAAAGAGGATCTACATGAGTTATTCTTACAGTGGGAACATTTTTTAAATTTATTTTTTACCCCTCAACAAGTATTCTCTCTGTTCTGAAAAGCGTTCATAAAGCCAAAGAGGATTCTGCTCAGTAAAAAGATTCAACCTGACCAGTAAACGTGGTGGAGTGTCCGTTTAAGGAAAGGAAACTGTCCTCCCAAGAAAAACAGCTTCATCAGTCACCTCAGCTACTGACCCCACAACAAATTCTGTTTACTTTCAAGTGACAAAACCACTGAGTGGTCGCAGGAATCATGAGGCTCGTCTCCGAAGGTGGAAGTCAGATGGTGTTAGAGAGCAACAGACAAGCCAACAGAGGACAACGTGGGTCAATAAAACATTTGACTTTCTGAACCCCAAGCAGCTTCTGGCTATTTTCTTTTGCTCCCGTCACATTTTTACTCACTGTGAGCCCATTTTTCACTGCAATATAAAGCCCTGAACCTCTATGGAAATAGAAAAAACATGGCTACAAGTAGAGAGAAGTCCGAAATGCTCAGTTTGACACACATAAAGCAACATAAATCATTAAAAATCTAATTATTTTTGGTTATACTGGCATTTAAAACACTTTTTCAAGCGCTCACAGGGGTTACCAATACCCCTGAAAAAATGGCCACTACACACGTGGACAAAATTGTTGGTACCCCTCAGTTAAAGAAGGAAAAACCCACAATTCTCACTGAAATCACTTGAAACTCACAAAAGTAACAATAAATAAAAATTTATTGAAAATTAAATAATCAAAATCAGCCATCACTTTTGAATTGTTGATTAACATAATTATTAAAAAAAACAAACTAATGAAATAGGGCTGGACAAAAATGATGGTACCCATAACTTAATATTTTGTTGCACAACCTTTTGAGGCAATCACTGCAATTAAACGATTTCTGTATTTGTCAATGAGCGTTCTGCAGCTGTCAACAGGTATTTTGGCCCACTCCTCATGAGCAAACAGCTCCAGTTGTCTCAGGTTTGATGGGTGTCTTCTCCAAATGGCATGTTTCAGCTCCTTCCACATATGTTCAATGGGATTCAGATCTGGGCTCATAGAAGGCCACTTTAGAATAGTCCAACGCTTTTCTCTCAGCCATTCTTGGGTGTTTTTGGCTGTGTGTTTTGGATCGTTGTCCTGTTGGAAGACCCATGACCTGCGACTGAGACCAAGCTTTCTGACACTAGGCAGCACATTTCTCTCCAGAATGCCTTGATAGTCTTCAGATTTCATCGTACCTTGCACACTTTCAAGACACCCTGTGCCAGATGCAGCAAAGCAGCCCCAAAACATTACTGAGCCTCCTCCATGTTTCACCGTAGGGACAGTGTTCTTTTCTTCGTATGCTTGGTTTTTGAGTCTATGAACATAGAGTTGATGTGCCTTACCAAAAAGCTCCAGTTTGGTCTCATCTGTCCAAAGGACATTCTCCCAGAAGCTTTGTGGCTTGTCAACATGCATTTTTGCAAATTCCAGTCTGGCTTTTTTATGAGTTTTTTTCAGCAGTGGTGTCCTCCTTGGTCGTCTCCCATGAAGTCCACTTTGGCTCAAACAACGACGAATGGTGCGATCTGACACTGATGTACCTTGGCCTTGGAGTTCACCTTTAATTTCTTTGGAGGTTGCTCTGGGCTCTTTGGATACAATTCCAACGATCCGTCTCTTCAATTTGTCATCAATTTTCCTCTTGCGGCCACGTCCAGGGAGGTTGGCTACTGTCCCGTGGGTCTTGAACTTCTGAATAATATGAGCCACTGTTGTCACAGGAACTTCAAGCTGTTTAGAGATGGTCTTATAGCCTTTACCTTTAAGATGTTTGTCTATAATTTTTTTCCGGATGTCCTGGGACAATTCTCTCCTTCGCTTTCTGTTGTCCATGTTCAGTGTGGTACACACCTTTTCACCAAACAGCAGGGTGACTACTTGTCTCCCTTTAAATAGGCAGACTGACTGACTATGAGTTTGGAAACACCTGTGATGTCAATTAAATGACACACCTGAGTTAATCATGTCACTCTGGTCAAATAGTTTTCAATCTTTTATAGAGGTACCATCATTTTTGTCCAGGCCTGTTTCATTAGTTTGTTTTTTTAAATAATTATGTTAATCAACAATTCAAAAGTAATGGCTGTTTTTGATTATTTAATTTTCAATAAATTTTTATTTATTGTTACTTTTGTGAGTTTCAAGTGATTTCAGTGAGAATTGTGGGTTTTTCCTTCTTTAACTGAGGGGTACCAACAATTTTGTCCACGTGTGTACATATTAGATATTATACTTCTTCATATTTTTAATTTGTTTCCATACTTTTTTTGTGTGTACACAGCCTGCAGTTCAACCAAAAAGTCAATGCAGTGTGCGGATCGAATTTGTATAACGTAGAAATCGAGTCTACTTTATGCAAATGAGCTTTGGGGAGATGCACCGGATCGTAGCCGGAAACGCACCGCAATCAGCATGCAATATGTGCATCCAGTTGACACGTATCTTAAGTCTATATGTGCTCCAGTGTGAGTGAGGATGTGCAGTATCTATGTCTTCCCTCCACAGTCCATCAGCAGGAGCTGTCAGATCAGCATCAGGCCTTGCCAGTCAGATTAAGGATGTTACAGCAGCAGCAGCCTGTCCAGCAGCCCAACAGCTGCAGATAGATTACACCCTCTCTCTGTTTATCTCCGGTCTGTCTTGGCCTCTCTGTCTTCTGCGTGTCGGCAGGACGCCGCCGCTCTGTCAGCTCCGGTCCCAGGGTCGACTGGAGGAGAGCTGAGATGAGTGCTGAGGTGAGGGGACAGGTGGTCCAGTGCCACGGTCTCACCGCAGATGAGTCACGCCTAATGAAAAGTCTCATTACAGCGCAAAATAAATCCAACAGCGCGAGTGGAGGAACAACAGAAACGCGTGAGAAGACTTTACCTTTTCAAAAGCGTCTTTTACTAATTTAGTATCACTCGAAAAATCATGCAAACGCCTCATTTAGTCCGGATTAATCGACCGCTTACTCTCTGCCAGATACACCAATGGCTCTTCAACGCTCCACAGTCCGGATCCACAGAAGCTTCTAAAAACACAAAAAATGAGCTTAATATTACAGAAATGTGTCCAAAAATAGGCCCAAGATATTTGGAATATCTCCATTTACTGGAGTGAAGAAATTTTAAGAAACATAAAGGGTCTAAATACAGGAGGTCCTTGGTTTAATACGCCCTCCGCCTATAGCGTTTTGTCATTACATCTGAACTGGTTACATGGAACTAGTTATCGAGCAGAGCGGATGAATACGTCATCATACAGCGCAATAAGACGGTTTTGTTTCCTTTCTCTGCTTGTACGCCACTTTATATAGGAAACATTAGGAGTTGTGTTTATTTACAGGTTATTATGCTGTGGTTTTACTGGTCTGGAAGTCTAGAGATCAAACTGGACTGAATGTGGAACCTGAACTAAGATGTGTTAGACACTGCTTAATCAAACTGAGATCTAGGAAATTTGGAGGTCAAGTCAGCACCATAAAGTCTTTGCCATGTTCCACAAACTATTCTTTAAGAGTTTCTGCTAAAGGTTCCTTCCATCTTGGAATACCGCTGCTATGAAGGTGGTCTGCAGCGGTGTTTAGGTTGGTGGAATCCACACGAACTCCAGAACCCAAGGGTTCCCAGCAGAACATTTCCCAGAACATCAGACGACTGTTGCCACCTTGATGTCTTCCTGTCTTGTCTTGCCCAGTAAAACATGCTTCAACAGACCAGGCATGCTCTTCCACTGCTTCCTGGTCTAGTTTTGTGCTCGTTGTTGGTGCTTTCATTTGTGAACAGGTGTGAGTGTGGACGCTCTGGCTGGTCTTCAGCTATGCAGCAAGCTGAGATGCCCTGCGTGTTTTGACAGCTTTCCGCTAGCATGAAGGTTTTCAGCATTTGAGGATTGGACCACATGGGCCAGCTTTTGCTCTCCACATGCATCAGAGAGCCTTAGGTGGCCTGGAGTCTGTCACCAGTTCACTGGTTGTGTTTCTTCAGACCACTTTTGGTAACCACTGGATAGCAGGAACACCTGACAGGACCTGCTGCTTTGGAGATGCTCTGACCCAGTCATCTGTCACAGTTTGATCCTTGCTTGTCAAAAACGCTCAGATCCTGATGCTCGCCCACTTTTCCTGTTTCCATCAGCATCAAGAAGTGACTGTTGAAGCCTCGGTTACCAGACACCATCTCTACGTTTAAGATTAGGCTTAAAACTTTCCGGTTGTTTATCGTTAGTGCTGCTCAGATCACCCTGAACCGTCCCCTAATTATCCTGCCTTAGACCCAGACTGCTGGGGGAGTTTCCATGCTGCACTCAGCAGCTCCACTCGCCTCTTTTTGTCTCTTCACACATTTAAATACCAGTATTGTGTTTTCTCTCTGCTATAGTTTGTGTTCTGTCTTCTGTCTCTGGCTACCTTCACCCCACCTGGTTGAGGTAGATGTCTGCTTCCCATTTTGCGTCTCGATTTGTCATTCTGTGTCTTGTTTTTGTCACTTCATGTCTCAATTTTTTTTGTTTTCTATCTGGTTTCTGTCATTTTGTGTCTTGATTTTGTCGTTTTGTGTCTCAATTTTGTTGTTTCGTGTCTGGTTTTTGTCATGCTGTCTCGATTTTGTCATTTTGTGTCTTGGTTTTGTTGTTTTGTGTCTCAGTTTTGTTTTGTGTCTCAATTTTGTTGTTTTTTTGTCTGGTTTTTGTCACTTTGTGTCTCAATTTTGTCGTTTTGTGTCTCGGTTTTGTTGTTTTGTGTCTCGGTTTTGTTGTTTCCTGTCTGGTTTTTGTCACGTTGTGTCTCGATTTTGTCATTTTGTGTCTCAATTTTGTCGTTTCATGTCTGGTTTTTGTTGTTTTGTGTCTCGATTTTGTCGTTTCCTTTATCAGTTTTGTCATTTTGTGTCTCGTTTTTGTCATTTTGTGTCTCATTTTTTAATAAAAAATGACTGGATATCACCAAACCATCATAATGTCTTAGTTATTTAATATAAAGTGAGTCAAATGTCAACAGGTTTACTACAGTATCTTTAGAATAATTTTCAATTTCAATTTTAATCAGTTGTATATATAATATTTAGAGGAATATTTCTCTAAAAGTCTTGAGTTTTAGGCCCTGTAAACAGCAAAAATGTCAACTATGTTACAAAAAAATCCCATATTATTATATATTGACTCTGTTGATCTTTCTGGCTAATATATCCAACTCCTGGACGGTGTCGTTGTAAGCCGATAATTCATGTAATTTTCTCCAGCTGCCACTAGTTTTAAAGTGTCTGATCAGTGCATCATGGATCCTGGTATACAGTGACGTGACCTTTAGAGCGTCACATCTTACTGGTTTCCAGAATCATTTTCCTTTAAAGATACATCAGTACTGCTCCTGTGTGGTCCCAATAATCTCCTAGGTTGGTTATTTTAAGGCATCTTGGAGCAAATGTAATACTTTTGCATCCCATAATCAGGCAGAGGCTATTTATACCACAGACCCGATGCTGTCTGTGTGTAACATAAAGCTGCTGTGATGCCCGGAGCTCCATCGTGAGGAAACATGATCTTCGTGCCAGTCTGACAGACTGAGCAGAGGGCTGAAAAGCGTGCACGGCTCCAGCGTGGAGGTTTTACTGAGCGTGACACGACTCTGTGAAGGTCACTCATCCGTGGTAATAATATGGCAGCTATGGACAAACACACAGGAGGCAGGACAGCGATACAAAGAGTGCATCGGGGTATCAGATAGGAACACGAATAAATCCATAAAGTTACTGTGAAATATGAGACGTGTATATGACCCGAGAGAAACACATGTCACGGTCAGAAACACACACTGAAAACTGGAACGAGCACAGCTGGGTTTCAATCACTTCAGAGGACATTTGTTTGACTTCTATTCACATTATGGAAAAATACAGATAAACGGCACTTTCACCTCTTTAACCTTTAGGGCTCCACTGGGAGAATCGCATCATCTGACAGCAGCTCAAGGTGACGTGTTGCTGGACGTCCTCCACCTGCTCACCGATGACGGCGTCGTCATTACAGGTCTGGAAAAACGCAATGGTGAGAAGACGCAGAGAGTTTTTATGAAGGTGATAAACTGAAGATCCTTTTCTAATCTCCCTCATTCCCTCACAAAGGCATAAAACAATACATTTTCCTCATCTGCGATGTTTAAAATTTCATCATGTGCTGCTGTTTTATCTCCAGCAGGGATTGGAGCGTGGTCGTCTTAGTAACAAAGAAACGTGAAATTTGTTTAAGCTTCAGTTTGTAGTTGTCCCTTCTTCTGTTTTTTACATCACACTGACCTTGAGCACTAAAGTCTGGGTTATGTTTTCTGCATGAATGCGTCGTTGGAGAGAACATGTTTGATTTTATACTCCAGTGAAATTCGCTGGATTTTGGTTGGTTTTTTTTTGTGAATGTTCTTTTTTTTTCCACCAAAAAATGTTCAAAGATTTCCCCAAAAATGTTGAAAATGTGGACATCAGAAGTCTCACTGTGAAAATACCCCCCCCCCCCCACATTTTCAACTTGATTTTGGTTTGCAGTACAACACGAGGGTTAAGCACACGTAAATACACTGATTTACATCGACCACCATCTGATTATCTTCACTCACAGTCCTTGAAAGGGTTCTTAAAATGCCAAAATAGCATAAATCAAACGTCTAATTGGTTTGTCTGAGGGTCACGTGGAAGAAAATAGATGTTTTTTGCAGTAAGTGTGTGTCGGTGATGTTACATAAAGCAAAGACACACAAACACAACGATGCATAATCAGCAGCGACAGTCCCACAGCTCCATGATCCTTGTTCTGTCGAGTGTGTGTGTGTGTGTGTGTGTGTGTGTGTGACTGGAATAGCAGGTGACTTGTTTTGGTGCTGAGCCCCATATGTGCCACGTAGAAAAGGACTTCATACGTGTGTGTGGATGTGTGTGTGTTTGTCTAGCTAATCATGTGTGGCTGAGTGCACTCAACAACAACAACACCCCATCACCAGACAGACAGGCTGGCCGGCAGGGACCCCTGTCCACCATCTGTGTGTGTGTGTGTGTGTGTGTGTGTGTAAATGACACACACACACACACACACACACACACACACACACACACACACACACACACACACACACACACACACACACACACACACACACACACACACACACACACACACACACACACACACACACACACGCTGGCTGGTAGTGCTGGTCTGGTCTCCACCTGTCCCCCCTGTCATTACCCAGGAGGTGATGGAGGGGAACAGAGAGGAGAGAGGGAGCGACGAGAGAGGAGGAGGAGGAGGGAGGGAAAAATGGAGAGAGGAGGTAGAAAATGGAGGAGAAAGGAGAGAGATAAATGGAGAGAAAAGAGACGGAAAGAGCAGAGACGTCGGTGTGACAGAGTCGCAGGTGAAAAAAGAAAACACTAGAAAGAGACGTTAAGAGACGGCAGATCTGAGCTGATGTGACGGAGACGGGATGAGGATGGACAGACGGAGAGAGAAAGGATGGATCAGAAAGAAATGATGAGCGAAAGACGGAAGTGGAGAAGAAGAGGGAAAAAATGGCGAGCAGCTCTAAAATAGAGCAGTAAAGTCCGTTTGGACAAGTGTCTGATAAGCTGCAAATGAGTATAATGTAAAGAAATGACTAATAAAAATATAGTTATTATCAGCACCGATGTAGTTTTAGAAACAACTAACAGGCATAAAATGTCTGAAATTACTTTTTAGTTTACAGTCTGATAAAGTTTAAAAAAGACTGTTTGAACAATTATCTGTGAAATCTAACAAAAGTTAAGTTAAAATGAAAAATTAAAACATGAACCCTGAGTTATATTAAACACCTGTGTCATTTCAAAAAGAGGTAGCATGCATAAAATATCTGAAATACACTTTATGTGTCGTTTACAGTCTGTAAAAAGTGAAAAATAAAAACTGGTCAATTATCGGCAAAATCTAAGAAAAGATAAATGAATAAATGCAAATGAATACACTTTTAAGAAAGATACTAACATTAAATGTAGCCTCAGTTATTATTAGTACCTATGCTAATAATACATGGAGGATCTAAGCTAAGCTAAGAATACCTGGATCTGCGATCCTCCAGGTCCGTCCCCTCAGATCAACTGGGGTTCGTTCCCCTTAGTTCGTCCCCTCAGTTTTGGTCAGGTTTCATTCCTCCAGGTTCGTCCTCTCAGGTCAGCTGGGTTTCATTCCTCTTTGTTTGTTAAATCAGGGCGGCCGGGTTTCATTCCTCCTTGTTCGTCCCCTCAGTTTTGGCTGAGTTTCATTCTTCCTACTTTGTCCCCTTGGGTCAGCCGAGTTTCATTACAGGGCCAGGTAGCCCTGTCATCATTTAAAAACTGCATTCTGTGTTTACTTGGGCTATCTTTGTCCGATATTTACCTTTGTTTGATGATCTTAAACATTAAAGTGGGGAAAAGATGCCAAAAAATAAGAATTTGAGAAGGGGGCAAATACTTCTTCACAGCACTGTAGCTTTAAAAACGTAAGTGAGAATGCAGCTTAGTTGTGTAAAAATGTAATTGTTTGCAGACACGGTTGAACAAATACACCATCTCTCATGATAATAAGGTCACTGGTATGTAAAACAGTGTTTTCTCTGGATATTACTGCTGTTGCACTCTGCAGACCAACAACATCTTTGGTGGAGGAAACACATGGCAGGAGTGAATATGGTTCCTACATATTGGTGCGATGAAGCAGTTCATTGTCCATCTGTCTTCTGCTTAACTCCCTCCATCTGGTGCAGCGATGTGCTTACAGAACAGCTAACTCGCTGTTTGCTCTCATTCAATGTTGGTGCACTCCTAGATATTACACAAAGGGACATTTTCACTGATTTAAGAGTAAAAATATAAACGTATTCTGACTTTGACAACAGATATTGGGCACAGTTTAGTTTTTTTTATTGCCAAAGTTATACACTCGGTTTAATAAAAATCAGTACAAGTAGTCTTTGTGGCAATTTGTCAGCTGAGGAAAGTTAAATTATTGCTATGTCCCGTCTTATTTTTGCAATAATTACAATCAAACATCAAATGTAATGTCTGAACCCGACAGTAGTTTATATCCACTTTGGTTCACCTTTACACTGACGTAACAACATATAGGAGAGAATAAACCTTGAACTCATGCAGAGCAAAATGTCAGTCTGACACACACACACACACACACACACACACACACACACACACACACACACACTCTTGTCGAGACTTCCTGGAATCCTCCCTTCCCTCCAGCTCACATGTCATATGTGTGTTCTCCCAGGATCAAAGGGAGGTCATGTTAATTAGCCAATTTCACACTCCTCTGCCAACATGCACACACACAACCACACACAGACACACACACACTCCATTGTCACACAGACATGTTAATTAAAGACTTTAGACCACAGCAGAGGGAGCCAATCATCGCCGGTCGTCGAGGGTTACGCTCCTGTTCATGATGAATAATGGTGATTGAGTTCAGCAATAAACTCAATTCTACATTTCAAAAGAACAGCGTGTATACTAGGGATGCCTGATATCGGCCCACTAGTATTATCTGCCTGATATTGGCATAAAAATGGAATATTGGTCAATATCGTTATCGGTTGTTTTGCCTATCGTGAAAGCCAATAAAATAATGCCTTGATTTCGGCAGCAGTTACCAACAAATAGAGGGAGGAAGAGAGTGAACTGTTGTTTGAGACAATATATATATATATATATATATATATATATATATATATATATATATATGGCATTTTAGGACAGCAACAATCTGGAAAAAAGCCACAAAATCCTGGAGGAGATACCAGAATTAAAGAGTTAATCGTGGAGTAAGAACTAACCACGGATGCTTTTGTTGTAAAACAAACAATGAAGAATCGCTTGGTTAAATCTGTCATTCTGCAATAAAAACACTCTGGTTATTCTGGAAATTAGTGCTGGTTGGAGGTCATGAACCTCCACGGAAGTCTTTGTCATGGTGCCCGGTGCTGCTAAACTCATCCAGGTCCTGGTGATCAGACCTAAAAGGTGGTGTAGGAAGAACGCTCTCACACCAGCTCTGGCTGGAGGAATAGATATTGTCAATTAAAATGTTGAAACATGTTCTAAAAGCTTCAGCAATCGTCACTGTCTCCTACAATTTCATCACAACAAATACGCCTAAAACATCGCTTACATCGCAAACTTTTAGAAAAGCTGCCGTGAATTCAGGCATTTTAGGACACAATGATGTAGAAAAAAGTCCCTAAATCCTGGAGGGAATGAATGAAGTATGGGAAACTATGAGAACTGACAGAACTACAGACGAAGGGGGACTGATGATTCCTTGTTTAAATATTTACCTACCATCAATCATGTTACATTGGGAACTTGTGGGATTTTAAATAACTTGACTGAAGTCTAAAGCTGGAGTTACACCCGATTCTGTGATCTGTCAGATTCAGAAAAACCTGTACCATGTAAATAATTAACTGAGATTTACTGAATGGCAAAGAAGAATTGATCTGTCTTTAGCTGTACTACTTCAGTTTCTGCAGCTTCTGTTGTTGCAGCAGAGCACACAAGAGAGGAGACAGAATAAAAATGCTTCCATGCAGGTGTGACTGGGTGGATGATCGTCACAGAAAAGTGATAAAATATGTGGCGGCAGCGTTCAGCTTTCTCGGAGTCGACAACTTATTTTAATAAAGTGCTGTTAAAACCATCCAACAGGCACCTGATTATTATTTTCAGGCAGACTTTGTTCTCGTTGAGGCAGAAAAACTTTGATTATTCCATATTTTTCCCAATATTTTTCAGACAGGAAGTCTTCCGGCTGCATGATGCTGTTTACACATGTGCATATGAAATACTCTGGAGATTTCGGCCATCTGTGCAATTCTTGTGTCTCTGCATGATCCACACCTGGTAATCATCCACCCACACACTCTCTCTCACACACACACACACAAATATATGAGTAAATACACCTTCACAGTCTCAGGCTGTGCTGCTTTAAAACTACATTATTCTTATCATTAACTCTCTCATTTTAAATTAAAAGACCATTTTTAGATTTTAATTATGAGTTTATACTCTTGAACAACATTTCTTATCATTTTCATGGTCCCAAATAACAATTAATCTACAGCAGGGGTGTCCAACATGCGGCACAAGGGCCAAAAACCGGCCCCCCAAAGGGTCCAATCCGGCCCTCAAAGTGCAAAAATTCCAGAGAAGATATTAATTGCAGATTGTGAATTAGTAAAACTATAAATTTAAAATAATTTCTAGACCACGACAAGTTGTTTTGATCATAAAGTAAAATACTAGATTGTTCTTTTGTCGTTTTATTGGTCCGGCCCACTGCATTTAACCTGCACTGGTGAATTTTATATTCCTAACAGAATATTTACAGACACATATGATCCTCCAAACGATGAGCAACTTGCCAGAAAAATTCTCAAAATGCCAAAAACCGACCTGCTCTCGACAAAAGCATCATTTTAACCTTTCACCGTTTCCGAAATCTGTCCACGTCTATATATTAAATCTGGCGGATGTGATTTTATCTCTCCAGGTTTATTGAAACTCTAAAGAGGTCCTTGCTTCCCCTTTGAATATATTTCTCAAGTAGCTGCCTTAATATTGACATCTCAAGGTATTGCAGAGAGATTTATTCTGAAATAGATCAATATATGATGGAAATCTGGGTGCTGATAAGGTGCGCAATGCAGCCAAATATAAACTACAGCCAGAGGCATTTATATTTAAGGCCGTGGTTAGCAATGAGGGGCCCTGAGGGCTGCAGAGATAAACCTGATGGGTCGTGAAAGGATTTATAAGACAGGAGAGAAGAAGAGAAATGTTCCTACAACACTTTTATACTCTCGGTTCTGTTTTTTTCTTGGTCGGTTAAATAATAATCTAACCAATGGCTGAATTATTTGAGAAGAGAGCCATCAGATTTACCGCTTTGAGCTACAAAATATTGGAAATCGGTGGCTTTGGATTGCGGACTAATACTGTCTAGACTTGATATCCTCCAGATTTGTTAGTTTTTTTATCAACAATTAATCCAAACTACTGGGGCTGCAATTAAGGATTTGGTGCTACAGTAGAAGAGCATCTCTAGAAATCACATTATAGGTTATTCTGGTGTTAATTTACTAAAATGTTTCTATTGAATGACTTCTTCTGAAGTCTGATAGAGATTCGTCCTGAACGATTATTCAAAATATGAGAGAAAAAAAGATTATATAGAGGTGCAATACACAAATCATACTATCAGTAATAAAATAATAGATTAATTGTGAAAAAGTGACAGATTAATTATGAAGATTCTTAAGTTTTTTTTTTTAATCACATTCTCATATAGTATGTGCAGTGGAATGCAAATTATTTTATATATATTTTCCTGTTTTGTTTGACGATCCATTTTTAATTTAAGTTGTGTTCTAAAGCTCAAAAAAGCCATTGGATGGATTGCCTTGCAGTTTTGTAAATTAAACTGTAATAACTAACTTTCTCCAGCACCAACGTCAGATCGTATATTTAATTAGTCCAGGACTGTGGCTAACAATCAAATACATGCAATGACAGCAGCCTCAGCTACACACAGATTTGCAACACTTAGCATGCTAAGCTAAGGCGGTAAACATAGGAGACATTGCACCTGCTAATTAGCATGTAGCCTGAAGCATCGCTGTGTCTGTAAGGATTAAAGACTCTTGTTCTTCTTTTCATTTTTAATAATTCAGTGTGTGAAAATACTACATAAAATATAATCTTAGAAAACGACATTCTGAAATTCGTCGAATTTATGTCTGATATAAAACAGAAAAAATTGTAGAAATTTCAGAAGCTGGAACCACAAAATGTTCTGCATGTTTGCATAAAGATGATTAAAAACATTTCTTCATTCGCTACTGTAATCACTTGATGCATTCCCAGATAATCCCACATTAAGCTAACCTTGTTCCTCCAGCTTTAACATTTTGTGTTTTTTTGTGTTGAACTTCATAATAACAGTGAAAACATCCCAGAATAATATTCGTTGATATCTCCAAACATGGAATTGTAATGGGACTACAAAAGCTGACCCTCCTCTCTGAATGCTGCTGGATTCCAGGCATGTTCCTTCATTGATCCTGCCTCCTCTCTCTGCCCTGTCCTCACTCATATTGCTGTGCTAAATTGAGTCTAAATGGACGGCATCATAAAGGTCAGAGGTCAAACCCTCAGGATGCTAAACAGCCTCAAGCAGCTGCGGCCTCCTTCGATCCGAGGATGAAAGAGGCTCGAAGCATGGAGAGAAAAGAAAGACGACAAAGGAAGGAGAGAAGAAACCAACAATAGATCAGGAATGCACCTTTAAACACACACACACATTACTAACACAATAACACAGAAACGCTTTAAATTGATTCTCTTTCTCCCCGGTTCGGCCTTCGTTTCACGGACTCCACCCCGAGCTTTTCAAATAAAAATGCTTTTGAGGGCGAATACATCTAAAATGCTGGCCTCGCTTTTCAATTTGGACAAGAGAACAGAGGCTTTTTTTGTTGTTGTTGCTTTAACCATATGAAAGGAGTTCAATAATCAAATACGCTGCAGCTGTTTGGGAAAGCAACAGAAGGGTAGGAAATGCATAAGTCACATGATGTGTCTGTGCAGAGAATTCTTAAAACAGAGGACACAAATGCAGACACACACAATAGTATGATTAAAGAAAAAAAACATTGCCAAACAATTTAAATTCTTAACCCTGTAAGACCCAAATATAGAAGAGAAAAATAGCAAAAAAGCAAAACATATATATACCAAAATATAGAAAAAAATTGCCAAAATATAGCAAAAAAATATATACACATATATAAAACTCAAATACAAAAAAAATTCAAAGACTTTTTTTAATTAGCAAAATTCATTTAAAATATAAAAATAATATACATAATTATATATAAACCCAAATGTAGAAAAAAATAGCAATAATAATATGTATATATAAATAATAAAGAAATAAAATTGATGCTGTGTTTCTGCAACAGTGGGTCTTACAGGATAAAAAACAACCACTTGCAGGCAAGAATGGGTGGAAAACTACTTATCAAAACGGTGCAGGGGGGAAACAAAAATATTTATAGAAGAGCAGTGATGTGGACGAGAAGGTGTGCAGGTAGATTTGGAGGCGAAGTGGCTGAGAAAGGTGGAAACACACCGAGGACATCTGGTGGACAGGTGGGGCAGAGCAAAAATAAGAGATGGGTGAAGTAAGAAGCCTTTCTCAAAATGTTAACAGCAGATTATTTTTAAAAAAACGTGAATCAGGAGAGCACATTAATCCCACGTAGATGGCTCCACTCAGCTACAAGTGAGGACGACAATCATTGCAGCTACAGTAGATCCAAGCATGTCCAAGACTGCTGCATCAGTCCTGACTGAAATTATATTTCTTTGTCTTTTTATTGTCGCCATTTAAGGAAAAGCTGATTGCTGGTAAGGTCCCTCATTTACTTTACCCCCAAAAATGTTTTCATGCATAGACAAAACATGAACTATAACCATCTGCACCTCGTACACAGATCAGTGACAGACAGATTATTGGGCTGGCCGATATTCGTGGCCGATATTTGGCATTTTTCTGATTGCCAGTATCGGTAAAGTGTTGACCGATTATTGATGAATTAAATGCAGTGTGATGCAGCCTCCTCTCTGTCTGTAGTCCCTCTGTTATCTCAGAAATGTCTCTCAGTTAGAGACTACAAAAACTGAATGAGAAACAGTAGTTGTGGTCACAAACCAGGAAATTAGCTTTCACAGAGGCTAAGGCTATGCTAGCAGTGAGCGGCCATGTCTGGAAAGCTGCATATGTCTATAAATGTCTAACAGACATAAAAGAGAGAGTTTAGAAAATGATAGTTAATCATTTATAAGATATGGACCTTAGAAGGGAATAAAAGTGACAAAACGGAGAGAAAAGATAAAGAAAATAGAGAAGATAGCAGATGTAACTGCAGGAGACAAACTGATCAGTCTCAGCTGATCTCACAGAAACAGGAGAGCTTCTTCATTTAATCACTCCTGTTTCTACTTTACATATTCAGTTATAGTCACCTTCATTAATGAAGAAGCCTTGTTATCAATGACAGGTTCTCTGCTACCACATGCTACTAAAACATTTCATGAAAGAATATCGTCCCCAAATATCGCTCATCTGCCTTTCTTGAGCTCCAATAATCGGCCCTTGAATCCCCCTATTGGTTGATCCCTGTTGTGTAGTGAGCATCAGGACCACCCATGGGAAAATTTCTGGCAAAAACATGAGGATACGTTTTCAACACTGGCCACCATGAATCCTCCCAGTGCTCCCAGTAGCTCATCTGCTATCACATGTAGCATTAGTGTTGACATAATGTATGACTGAGTCTTTAATCCACTCCAAAGTGTGAGCTCTCTCATCCGTGACGTGTACGTCTGACTGCAGCTATAGGAGCGTTTCACAGCTTTATGCAGCCTTTAAACAGCCGCTCTCAGCAGCAGCAGCAGAACAAGGTTACTGAGCTGCAGGAGTATCAGACTGGTAATTACTGAGGCAGCTACACAAACACACACTCACACTCACACACACACACACACACACACACATGCAGGCTTCCGACATCTGCAGGCAACTGGTGCCGCGGCAGCTAGCAGCTAATTGGATCATTGTCTGCAAAGGAGAGAGGAGGAGCGAGGGATGAGGGAGGAGAGCAGGCAGGGGAGAGGAAACGAGATTAATGAGACCAAGAGCTCTCAGAAGACTGCTGGGCAAGGTGAAACTCACTCGGGATAAGTGCTATTTTCTACCAGTTACCCAAAAACAATTTATGTATTAGAACCACTTCCATCACCTGCTTCTTTCCCTAAATCCAGCTGCTGTTTGTACGGACAGAGCAATAGTTTCCTGTTAAAAAAAACAATAAATAAAATGTGACCTTTAATCATTCAGCCTGGTAGCTGTAAACTGAAACACTCCGACTGGAATATTTAAATTTCACACAGAAATATGCAAATGCAGTGCTACTTGAAAGCTTCACTGATTAATATTTTTCTGCGAATTCAATAACTACTTACAGAATGAAAGTGGCTGCTCGCGCTGATGATCAGATAATTCTACAGCCCAGTGGAGCTTTTCAACCTCTCTCGGTCCACATTTACTGTATGGCTCCCTCTCATAACTCTCATCAACATTGTTTACGGCAACAGCAGGCAGCTGTCTTCGGCAATCAAGCTCCGTTAAAGCCGCCGTGCACGTCCTGTCCGGCTCCAAACAAACAAGTTAGAGACCTGTTGATGTCGTTAAACGGACAGGAGTGGCCGCGGCCCAAATCACAGCGAAAAGGAAAGTAAATGTTGGACTTAAACTAATCAGACGGGCACAAATGCACCCCTGAATGAATGCTAATGTTGCTGGGAGGCCAGAAAATGCAGCATGACTCGTTTTCAGCTGCAGGGACCTTTACTGTCCACTGATATACAGTCAGTACAGATTTTTTTGTGCCAAAAAGGTCATCGATTACATTATTACTGATGATCGGAGTACGTGAATCTGTCTGTCAGCAACATTACTCTAAAATTGGACCAACGGATGTGGATGAAATTTTCAGGGAAGGTCAGAAATGACAAAAGGACGAAGTGATTAGATTTTGTCAGTGATGCAGCTTATAGTCTGGATCCACAGATTTGTTAAAGACAGCAGCACGGCGTCACTGTAACCATGACAACAAGCGAACACTACGTCAGCTGCCTGCCGACGATCACATGATTGTGATCCTACTGCGGACTTAACCAGGACTTATCCGTCAGAAATGACACAAGGAACAACAGATTAAATTGTGGGGGTGTTTCTGAGTCCCATCAATTCCTGCCGCCCGGTACATATTTAGATCACGTAATTCAGTATCCATACATAACGTACACATGCATACCACACGCTTGTGGCCAGTGCAAGTTCATTTCATTTGTGGGTACATCTACATTAGATGGACACATTCTATGTTTCTGTGATTTCTGGTTATCCATAACTACTAAACAAATGCTGCATTTCTGGGGGAATGAGCAGCCTTGGAGGAGTACTTTATTCCATTTGACCACTTTTCAGTAAACTGTCAGCATTCTCTGTGTCAGTGAGAACAGTGTCTGCTTTGTTACCTTTAAAACTCACTGTAACGGACTTGAAAATTATTTTAAAATATAAATAATATTTTGTGTTACACCTGTAACACAATCTGATAACATTAAAAACAATCAGGCCTTTTTCCTATTGGCCTTCTGAGCATGAAAAATCCTAGAAGAAACACTGGAATCTGTTTTCATTTTGCCATTTTTTCCTCAAAAAGACAAGTGAAACTAACCATGATGCAGAACAGTGTGTGCGTGGTTAAAATTAGGCTCTGGCTCCGCTTGTATTTAATGCACAATCAGAATGAAGAACAAAGATTTTTTCGGCCACACGTGTTGATATTTATTGCTGCCGAATCGGAAGAGACAAATTGGTGTGTGTTTTACTGTGAGCTGTAGGGGAGGAGTGACTCATATGGATAGTGAGACAATGAGGGCCGCTGGAGGATGAGGCTGTGCATGTGTGACGGTGTGTGTGTGTGTTGCTGTTTGAGGGAATGTCACGGAGCAGTGAGAAGGAACCAGGCCAACTGCCACCAGAGTGCTGGCGGTCAATTTGGACGGACTGTCACAGCGGCTCGCCTCACGTCCACGTCGCCTCCTTCCCCTTGTTGCTCTCCAAGAGCTAACAGCACACTGTTTGGGGATCAGTGTGTAACTGCGCGCGCACGCGTGTGTGTGTGTTCGCTGCCCTATATTTGACATCGGTATAGCCTTATAGCCAGATGGTAATGATGCCCCACTGGCCTCCATGTGGAACAGGAACACTGACACGTTGTGAGCGCTGTGGATGTGAAGCAGCGATGAGCAGTGACAGGACCAAAGTTTCTGCTGTCACCACTGGACACAGCAAGGACAGGCTGACAGCACACACACATTCAGCGACGACGCCCAGCGTACGAGCTCAAGAATTTGTCTGAGATTTTGTTCTGACTGCCGAAGCTCCAGCTTTTTTTTTGACACGCTCAATAAATCAAACGACTCGCTGGGCTGCGATAGGGTTTCTGAGCCGCGTTTCACTCTTCTATTGGAGTCACGTCTCCAGCTGGAAGTCGAGATGCACGTCTTTCAAGTCTCTGAATCCTGACCTTTAAAACGAAATGGCATTTAAACATTTTCCCCTCAGAGTTGCGTCACTGTCTTCTTTTGTTTTGGGCATATACCCAGTCAAAAGCTTTTCGTTTTGACGTTTCAAATCAGGTTTTTCTGGTAGTTAAAAGAGGGCTCGTTATTTTCAGCCAGACTTAAAATGGTCATTGAATGGGGTAATTAGTTTTTCTACCAGTAACTCAGGTCAGGAGGAAGGTGGTACCAGACGTTACAGCAGGGGTGTCAAACATGCAGCATGCGGGCCAAAACCGGCCCATCAGAGGGTTCGATCCTGTCCACCGGACGACTTTGTAAAGTGTAAAGAATCCGGAGAAGACATTAATTGGAATTAGTAAAGCTATAAATTTAAAATAATTTCAAGACCATGACAAGTTGTTTGTATCATAAAGTAAAATATTAGATTGCTCATTGTTCTTTTGTAATTTTGTGTCTCATTTGTGATATTTTGTCCTGCTTTTGTTGTTTTGTCCGACTTATTTGTGTCACATTTTTGTTGCTTTGTTTCTCGTTTTGGGTTTCATTTTTGTCTCACTTGAGTTTTTGTCGTTTTGTGTTTTGCTTTATTCATTTTTTTGTGTATCGTTTGTTGTTTCGTTTCATGGTTTTGTCATTTTTTGGTTCGTTTGTAAATTTCTTTGTTGCTTTGTAGCTTTTTTTGTCAAATTTTCATGACTTTTCTATTTGTTTCGTGTCGTTTTTCTCATTTTCTCTCTCATTTTTGTCGTTTGTCTCATTTTTGTAAACGGACGGCGCACGCTGATGACGTTTTATTCTTGCGCATTCACATCGACTTCCGTACATCGTAGGCTGAGCTTCAGCTGCGTTTTCATCATGCAGTCTGCACAGAGCAAACTTCACGTCGCACGTGACGATTATTAGGTTCAAGTCGTACAGCATAGCAAGCTGTGAACTTATAAGATTGTTAAAATCACACAGATTGTAGAGGCCTTTAGTTTCTCTTCAAGTCTTTATCTTAATCTGTGCCACCTAGAAAGAATCGGCATTTATCAGCTTCAGTCCAAGCCCCTTGTGGCTTCAATAAACGGACTTCTGGTATAAAAAGCCTGTTTCTGTGTTGTTCCTCTGCCCAGGTAGAGGTGAAGAGAAGGTATGTTTTCAGCGTCATTTGTATGATTTTGTTTGTCAGCAGCATTATGCTAAAACTGCCAAACTGAATTTCATTTTGTATGTTGCTGTCGAGATGACGCATGGGGGAAAAAAAGGAAGAACACGTTAAATTTGGATGAGAATCTGTAAAAATTGCCGGACGGGTCAGTGGCCTTGGCGGAGGACTGCACTCCCCAGATGCATTTCTACTTTTGTAATATTTTGACACCCCTGTGGCAAAACGCTGAATGAAGCTTCCAGTGAACGCAGGGATGAAACACAGCGAGGTGCAAACAGAGGAAAGGAAAGACTGGACCAAACCCACTGGAGTTCAAGAGAACATTTTCCATCTCATGTGCTAATGCGTGCACGCTCACATGGACATGACTATGAAAAGCATTTGGCTGTTTCTGTGTACAAACAGTTGTTGCTCGCTGTGGTGAATGTGGCTTTGTGTTGTGTCGGTGAGTCTTTTGTTCCAGTTCTATCAGAGCACATTCTCCAAGAATGGCCCGAGACCTTGACTCAGAAGAAAAGGATGGAGTGTGAATTGACTACTGTACATGTGTGTGTATGTGTTAGTTCATGCTTCCTCTTCCTTTTCCTCTCCACAAAAGGCTGCTGCAGGATGCACCAGGTGCACAAAACACACAAATGGAGCCTCTCTGAACACACACACAGAGAAAACTGAAAGATATACACCAGAGAACATCTGAATAAATTACTACACTGTTCTTCCTTATTCGATGTTTCCAACGTTCTGTTTTTATTCTAAAACACGGCCAGCTTTCTTTTTGTGTATCCGTGCATAAGAACGACACTAAATCTGATACTAGAGTATGAAACAATCAGCCTCAATGATCACTAACAAATCTTAAAAAGAACTACCCACAGGGTGAGGGTGCAATTAAGCAGCAAAATATTAGCACTGTGAAGGGAAACAGGTCTCATCTATGCAAGCAGTTTAACATTTAATAGCTGGATATGTCTCAAGCGATATCTATAATTCAATTCCCCCTTATCAAAAATGACATTTCAGATATCAGATATGACACCACCTTTACCATTCATGTGTATGAGGTTTCAGATTACGGATATCTACGACTCAGCTGCAGATTTTTGCAATTTACACTGCAGATATCTGCAGCTGCACCATGACTCCTTCTAATTCCAGTATTACTCATCTGAAGTTTAAGATATCTTTATTTTCACTTAATTCAAGATAACAACATATCATAGACCAGGGGTGTCTAACTCACTTTAGCTCAGGTCCAATTTGAGCTCCAGTGGACGGGATCAGTAAAATCACAGCAGAATAACCTGTAAATAACCACAACCCCAACATTTTTCTCTTGTTTTAGTGCAAAAAGTACATCTGTCTCTTTACAAAACATTATGAACAACCTGTAAACAAAAAAGAGACAAAAAATTAGACAAAAAAAGTTACAAATAACCAAAAACGAACAAGCACAAAAACAAGACACAAAAATCACACACAAAACAACGAATAAAGCAAAACACAAAATGACAAAAGTAAGGCAAAAAACAACAAAACAGGACAAAATATTACAAAAATGAGACACAAAATGACAATAACGAGAAACAAAATGACAAAAAAATGAGACAAATGACAAAAAATTAAATAAAAAGTTACAAAGCGACAAAAAAAAAATAGACCAAACGACGTACGTGAGACAAAAAAAAGACACAAATGACCAAAAATAACAAAGGCAGGAAACAAAACGACAAAAACATGAAACAAATGGCAAAAGTCAGACAAAAACAGCAAAAAACTATTTTGCAAAAATGAGACAAATTGACAAAGGAACAGTGAGCAAGCCAGTCTAGAAGTTATTTTAATTTTTGTTGATTTTTTGTCTGACTTTTGTTGTTTGCGTCATGTTTTTGTTTAGTTTCTCATTTTTGTTGTTTTGTGTTTTGCTTTATTTGTTGTTTGGTGTTTTTTTAACTTGTGTCTATTTCTTGTCGCTTTGTAACTTTTTATCATTTTTTTTGTTTCTGTTTTATTTGCTTCATGTCGTTTGTCTCATTTTTTGCAATTTTGTTTCTCGCTTTTGTCATGTTGTGCCTCATTTTTGTAATATTTTGCCTTTTGTGCTTTGTTTTTTTGTCTTTTTTTGTCAGTATGATCATACAGTAACATCCTGTGGTTCAGTTACAGGCAGCTGTGACTAAACATTTTGTTCCTTTGTAGACACATCTCCCTGACCACTGAGGCTGAATGTTGCTGAAATTTAACTTAATTTTTCTTCAAAAATTGCAGGTTGTTCATGATTTTTTGAAAAAAAAGATAACTCCTTAAATGTGAACATTTTCAGAATGTACTTTTTGGCACTAAAGCAAAGGGGAAAAAATGGAGCTGTTGTTCTTTGTAGACTGTTAAGCTCTGATTTTACTGGTGCGGCTCACTTCAGATCATATTGGGCTGAATGTGGAACCGGAATTAAAATGAGTTTGACACCCCTGGTCTAATTAGAAATGATGGAGGAGAACAGAGTATAAACACTCTGTGTCCAACCATCTTCCTGTGAGGAGAAACAGGCCCTTCAGCAGCTCTGTGGTTCTCTGTTTTTATACCGTTTCATGTCTGATGATTACAGGCTGATAGAAAGGACACAAAGAGCTCAGGGCTTTCAGCTGCATGGACAGGAGGAATCCATGATGCTCTCTCAGGTCTCTTATCAAAGGCAAGAGGCTGATGAGAGTCATTAGCTTTAGATAAAAGGAAAATTTCCTCCTTTTCTTTACAACTTTGGTCTCAATACATCCACAGAAGTTAATGGATGGACCCAGGTCGAGAGAGCTGAGTCTGTTAGGACAAATAAAGCAAGCTGAGAATCAGCAAGTCTTACAGAAACCCTGACCTCAGTTTTTTCAGTGAACTATAGCAGATTAGAGAGCTCCATCATCATCACAGTGGTGTCCAGGGTGCCCATCTGTGCAGGTTGTGATAACAAAGTGAGTCAAACGCACGGAGAGCTCTTAACTTAAAGGAAGAAAAGAGAGTGAGGGTTTAGGTTCAAAGATGAATCAAGAGCTTCAACAGAAACATTTGCTCAGATACAGAACACATAAATCTTTTTACATCTCCTGTACCTTTGCTGTGAGTTAATCAGCTAGTTTGTCTTCAGCTGATGATCCGTAGAGAGTTTTATATGCAACGGGACATTTCAAAGAACCCATCTACTAGGAAGTCAGAGTATCAGTCCTACTAATCATCCATGCAAGTTTCCTGAATACAATTTGGTGTTAGAAGCCAAGTTCTGCCTATTAATTAAGCTTCTTTATGTACACATTTTACTTTTCTTGCAAGCCTGAGGTGACTTGTTGTGCCCCGACTAAAAGACTCTAAAGGCTATGTTAACCATTACTTAGAACACTGAACTGGAAACGAACCATTTGCACCAGCGCCAAGAATGGTTTCACTGGATGCTTCCTCCTATAGTCCAAAGAGACACACGGCTGGTTAATTAGTGGTATTAAATTGGCTGTGCTGTTTGCTAGAATGGTTTTCTGTTCCTCTGTGTCAGTTCTGTGACTGACTGGCAACCCCTCCAGGCTGTACACCCCCCCCCTCCCCCCGCCCCACCGGCCCTGTAAAGGATGAGCAGGTAGAGTTAATGGTAGCAGAGGACACGACATGGTGACACCTCAGAATAATGGCACAATAGGACAGGGTACAATTACACTTCACGACATCTAATAATAACACTATATGTCACCATATAATGACCCCATATAACACTGTACAGTACACCATGTTGTAACACTACAGAACAATACTGACATTACAGAAGCCGTATTATATGGAACTATAAAAAAAATATTACAGACAGTAATACAGCACACTGTGTCAGACCAGGATGTGAAGGAAAGGACACTACTCAAGAATGCAACTCTGTATAGTGACCCAAATAAGTAATGATATCATTGAATAAAACACTGATATGTTTTTTTCCCTCAATGCTAATAGTAATTATTAGTCATCAAGAAGACAGGTGACTGATAATATATTTAACACTTTAACAGCACATGATAGCAGGGAACCTGACATTCATGACTAGGACTACTATAGCTAAATACGTGCATATATATGTATATATAGATATGATATATACACTGTTGGTTTAGTGCATTATAATGCCCAGCAAGACAGCAGGAATGGCAAGGGAGAGTGCAATTAACACATTCCGCTAACTTTTGAATTCGTACTTTTTAACTTTGTTCCTATTTATATATTGACTTTGATTGTTTTTAATCTTGCACTAAATTTTAATTTTATTTCGGGTGTTCTTTTCTTTTGTATTTTATCCTGTATTGTTAGTGCTATGTTGTCACTGGAACTACAATTTCCCTGAGGAACTCTCCAAAGGGATCAATAAAGTTATATCTATATCTATATATTAACAGGATGCGATTGCAGAGAACCTGACATTCATAACCTGGCTTCTTCATTTTTAAGGATTATTATGACTGAGTACGTACCAGACCAATATACAGTCCCTCCAGGGTTTTTTTTTTTCTAGATTATTTCAGGCTAAAACGCCTGACGTTGTGATGTTTTAAGCGTATTTGTTGCTATGAAATGAAATAAAGGTTTAAATTGATCAACCGCTCTATTGTAAATCATTCTTTTGGGTTTCAAATCTATCAGACATGCTCATATTTTATCAGTGTTTGGCTGGTGGTTGGTGTTAAATGAAAAAACAAAATCCCACCACAACCTTTTATAAGATATTGTTTTAACTTATTTTGTGTTTGGCTGTTCCCTCTCTTTCCTCGGTGACGTCGCTCACACACTCCTGTTCGCCATCTCTGACTTCATTCCACATCCAACTAAATAAACTGAAGACCACAGTCTCATAATTCTGCCTGCTTTGATGCGTCCTTGAAGCCATTCCGCTGAAGTGCAGGCTGTGTCCTCACAGAGCAGATGGATAACAAGCATGGAAGCTATTTAAAAACACACTTTGGGAAATATTTATTGTATGTAGAGTCACCAAGCCATTCCAGTTTTGGTACCACCTTTGCGGAGATATTGTACATGTTGATTCCAGTTTTCTTTCTTTTAAATACATCTTTAAAGTGAGTAGTTATGATATATGCCATCATAATTGCATATTAAAGCACAAAAGACATTTTTTAGTTCTCTCCACTTCTAGTCATGGGTGTGCTGCTTCTATAGACGTGACATTAGCAAGAAGAACATCCAGAAACTGCTTGGGGTTCAGAGGGTTAATCCGACATAAAACGTTTCTTTCTGTAGAGAGGATCTTGAAGCCCTCGTGATGCGTTTACGGTGGATAAATGAACCAGGAGCTCCCACTGTGTTGCTCTTGGACAGGTGTGATTCTCTGCCTTGGGTTTCCTGGAGCGTCGTCTCAGGCTGCCAAACTCAATACAGCTGCTGCCAGCTTCTGAAGGTGGGAATGCTGATTAGTTGTGACTCTGTCTTCCTGAGTTTCAAACGCAGGCTTCACGATAGAGTCAGCGTTGATAACGTTTAGCTGCTTGTCTCCTGAGTTCAGTTTTTTTCCCAGTTTCTCTAAAAATATTGCACTGTAGTCTCCACGTGATGTCAATCGAGGAAATACAAAAAATAAAAAGCACAAGAACTTCTGGGAGACCTCAGCGGCTTATTCAGCAGAGGTTAGAGGTCAGGAGTCTGCTCTCCCGTGGGTCAGCGGAGCAGAGAGAAGTGGTCTTTGTAAATTCAGTCTTTACATGTTCAGATAGATGAACTAATTACAGCGAGAGTCGGCAGAGGTCCGCAGACAATCAAGTCTTTAGCTTATCTGCTGCTTACAGCCACTCAGGAGGTCAAACACACATTAGCCTGCTATCACTGCTAATCTCTGTCTCCCTGTCAGTCTCTGCTTCCTCCTCACTTCACCCCAGACACACACACACACACACATACAGATATTTAAATAACCAGGTTATCTTTGGTTTTCTGCAGAGCACTGAATTCTTAAACATTATGTCAACAGGAAAATGGGTTTTCTTTCAGTGACGCTCGGGGTTAGAGGTTCTCTGTTATTGCTAGTAGCTTTCTGCCTGAATTCTTTGTGGGATTTTTCATGTGTGCACGACCAGAACAGTACAGGAAAGTACCTGGACGGGGGAATAAAAGAACCACAAAAGAGCAGCACACAAAGACTGACCAAATGAAACTAAAAGCAAACAAAATCCACAACTTCAAATTCAGACACATCCACAAAGCATGTATACAACCCCTTGTCTGCTTGTCCTCCCACTGCAGCAAACGCACCAAACTAAAAAGGCTCGTACGCAATCTGCCTTATAAATAAAGACGGACCATGTTATTAAAGAATAGTGAAAGAGTAAAATGCTGAGGAACAGTTTGGAAACGGAAGTTTATCATGCCAAAAACCTATTTTAGAAGTAAAACATATTAACAAAATGAGAATAAAGTCTCAACAATTCCACAAATATTTTAGTTTTAGACTTAATCCATAGGTTTATTGATGTTCTCTTGCAATCAAACTTAATTGGAAATACAAAGTTAGATCTTAATCAGGTAAAAATGAGGGAAAAACAACAGCGCAGACAGATTTAGCCAACGTGTTGAAAAAGGCACATCCCAGCATCAAAAATGGGCTTTGAGCAGTCCACAATAAACAACAACTACCATTAATGATAAAATTAAAATTAGCGGCACAATCGTCTCTAAATAATATTAAGCTTGTATTAGATCTGACTGTATCACTATTAAACTTCCACATCAGTGTCTGTTTAAATAAGCAGTAAGTTACTGTACCATCACCACTTTGAATTACACCAGAAGAAAAAAGGAAAACTAAACATGTATAAATAAAAATTCCATTGAATCGTACAGCTGAAACACACCAACACAGAGAAACTATATTGTGCCTTCTGATTGGTTAAACGTATACAGTCTGAGGGAGCAAGCTTCACTCCTTTTCCTACAGCCGGGATCACAAGCTGGGGAAAAGTGATGATGAGTGAGGAGGAGCACATCTGGTTATTATGCCAGATGTGTCTCATTAAAAAAAAAAGAAATCCCACAAGACTTCACGGTCAGGTTATATTATGCCCTTTATTCATGAATATTTCTCATCTCCCCCCACAAATTAGTATGATTCACCATGTTAAGACGCTACATTAAAATGCAAGCGCGTTGTTTTGCATGTTTATATTTCTATACACTGTTAAAAAAAAAATGTTATTTTTGTGGTAAAATTCCAGCACCTGTGGTCGCCAGAACACTGCCCTAAAATTACAGTAAAACATTTTCTTCATTTACGGTAAGCAAATGTATTGATGCCGTTGATGTTATGGTTAAAAAAACCTGCTTCATTCCATATTTTACTGTTAGAAAACGTTCAAACCTTTAAAGAAATTTTAGTTTTACTTGGAAAAAAATACCACATTAAGTAACGTTTGTGTGACCCGTTACAAATATTACAACATTTTTCCATTATAGCATTACAACAGTTAGTGTATTTAACATTTAAAGAGTATTTTTTAGCAGAAATTGCAGTTAAAGCTGCCATAAATATTCAGCCACATCAGTTTGACCGATACTGTATTTTTTAACATGAAAAATGCAAAAATTTTTGCTTGTAGTAAACATCATGACATTTTTATTGTTATCAGTTCTTATATTTTAAGGGAAAAATGGTGTTCTTTACAAGAAATAAATGCAAAAATTACAGTATTGATGTTATATTTCTACATGTTACGGCATGTTTCTATTAAATAACAGTGCAACAGAAGGGAAATAAAAAAAATGTACAATTTTCTCCTGATTATTTTATTTACCGTGTCAATCCGTTTTTGGTTTGACAGTTTTTCACCGTAAAATTTGAGCATTTGTTTTTTGCAGTGTGGTGTCATTATACTCTGTGGTGGAGGTGGGGGGGTGTTCGGAAGCTCACCTGCAAACAACAACGTGGAATTGAGACGTAACACGGAAACATTACAGCTTTATCTGGAGCGGTAATCTGGGAAATGGTCCTCTTTGTGCAGACGGCGTGTTCTGCTTATCACAGAGAGTCAAATATCGAGCAGCAACGTTTCTGCCTTCATCTGCCTCCGTCTCAGTCAGAGTCTCTGCTGTTTGCTCGACTTTATCACCGGCTGTACTGTAAAGCTTTAAATTATTCAGTGCATGCCCAGATCGGGAGAGAGAGAGAGCGGGAAAATGGTGGGGAGAGATATTGTCTTTGACAGCAGCCTCTATTTTCTCCTCTTCCATCTCCCTGCACGTCAGTTGAGACAATGTTTACCAGAATAAACCCTGTCCTCCTTCCTCCTCACTGCTGTCCCCTGGACGGTTCCTCATTCCTCCGTTTTCTCTGGAGATAAGTTACCGGACAGAAGTGTTAAGTTTACTCCCCAAATGTGGATTATCCATATAGGCTGTGGTTGAACTTCCGTGACAGTAATGGAACAGAAGATAAGGAGTCTGAGTCCTGCTACAAACACAGCCTTAAAATATAGCACACTGCAGCAGAGTTTTCAATGTGTTCAGTCGTTTTTAAGCTCACAGTTTTCAATTCTCCACCACAGAATTTGGAAACACCACTTTGTCTTCCTGAACAACACTTCATCTTATTCCAGGAAGCCTTTCAGATTATTCTATATTTTCTGATACTGTCTCTCTACAGCATCTAGTTGATTCCAATTGTGATTTTATGGTGTTCTAGTCATCTGTTGTAGGGTTCAATCAGTCAGTAGTCTGGCTGCTATTCGGCGTTTTTCCAGTTGTAAATTATATTTATTCACGGATTCCTGATGTAACCTCCTCTCTCTGTCAGTTCTATCACTTTGTTTTCTCGAGCAATGTCCCATCCACAGCACCGTCTGATTCGTTACACTTCATGCGTAATATCCAATCAATAACTAAAGCTACTGTAGTACAGATGGGGTCAGAGCTTTGCTTTGAAGGTGAAATAAACGCAGCAATCTTATGCAAACCTCACCAGTTTACTGCTACACTGCCTGACTAATTCACTTTACTGCAGTCGTAAACAGTAAATTTACAACTACATTTACAGTATATTTATGGAGCGATAGATATTTCTTTGCGTAATGTTGGTGCCAATGCAGTGGAACATTTTTTGGCTACCGTTGGGCAGCAATGGATGGCTAAAGCGATCACTAAGAGGCTTGCGGTCAGGCCCGTAGCATCTCTCTGAAGTAAGATTAATTCAATAAACCCGTTCTAAATGACATGTCTCTCTAGTAGAGGAACAACCTGGAGAAACTGAATTAGTAATTTCTACAATTTTTTAAAGATAACATACTTTTCAAATATACTAGTGGGCTAAAAAGTTGCTAGTATCCCTAATCAATGGCTAATAAATCATCAAAAATCAAATGAATTGCAACAATCTGGTCAATATGACTATCATTAATGCTTTACATTAGTGCATGCTTTTTAATTATCCTAAATTACTATCTGCACAGACAGACATCTCGCTTGATAATAGAAGGTATTTTACATCCTTGTCAGAGGACAGAACAACTCTTTGCACATCTGTTTCCTGAGATATTTGCATAGGAGGGGATGAGCATGTTACAGGAAGTCCTCGGTTTACGACGTCCTCGACTTGCGGCGTTTGTTGGAACTGGTTCAGCAGAACTAGATGGTGAGCGGCGCGGATGGATACTGTATGTGCAGTCGTTATGCGGCACTTTAAGACATCTTTGTTTATATTTGGCGCCACATTGGATCATGCTACATTCACGACCTACAGTTAACATTTTGCCGGTATTTTCCTACCGAGTTGTGTTTCAGTGTGAGCTAGTGACTGTTTTTTTTGTTACTGTAGCTGTAAAAACATGTAAACTGATAGATATCATGATGCACGTAACGGCTTTGTTTACATTTTCACCGGAGTTCCGACTTACGGCGAAAATCGGCTTATGTTATACCAGGAACGAAACTCTGACGTAAGTCGAGGAGCCCCTGTATTTGCAAAGTTAGGCAAATAGTTCACATGAAAAAAGTCATTTTAAGCAGGCAGTGGCTGCAAGTTCGCAACCAATCACATTCCCAACATGCTACACAAAGGAATAAATCCCAAATCATTCCAGCATATGGCAACTTTCAATAATATATGGAAAGTTATGAAGTCAAAACACTGCATACAGTAACAATCATAAATGTACACCAACATTGTTTACATTAAATGGGTAACTTACTATATGAGGATTGCCAAACTGCTTTCCTAAATATTCTAACATACAGAACCCACGGCCTAGAAACCCAGCTCCTGTAAAGGGTTAACAACTGATCACCTGTTCATAGTTGTTTCAAATACAAGTTGGAGCCCACAGAAAGTAAAGTCTTATTAAAAAGTTGAACAGTTTCTGGCACCGTCCCTCTCACAGGCAAATAAACAAGATTTTGTTGTGGATAAATGTTTATCTAGTCCAGATGGTCGAGCGCTGACTAAATAATCTGCTGTAGAGGGATCAATATTCAACATCCATTCTTCTTCTGTGCTGATGTGATTTTCTGTGTCCTTTGTTTTCTTTTCAAATCTAAATGGACCAAAATTGATGACAATATTTTTTCAGCATAAGCAATTAAGACCCTACATGTGTACTCAAAGACTTTCAAACACTCGGTTCTCTGAATGCTCAAACGAGTAACATCAGTTTAGTGTTAACACAACTTCCGTTCAAGAGCAGGCACAAAGAGTAGAAGCTGAGGGAAAACATGTTTGACTCGCTCAGATTTACTCATTGCAACTTGGATATTGAACCTTAGTAGAAAGACAAAAAGAGGTGAAGATTTTATGAGCAGAAAAGTAGCATCTCGGTTCACCGTAAGAGGTTGTGATATGTATCTTTGATATCTGTGCATGTAGGAAGTTGCAGTTGCCAAATATGACAGGAGATTGTCTTTACTTCATCTCCAGCTCAACTTTTGGTCTCACAGCTGACTGAACTGCAGCCACCTGGCTAGCAGGTACATCAGCCTGCATGTGAGGCGTTTAAGGATCATCGGTGATTAGAGTCCATCAATGAGCAGATGTTCAGCAGGCAAGGAAATGAGCCTGAACAGTTTATAAGACTGATATGAGAAAGAGAGAGAAAATAAACAACAGCAACGATTCATCAGCATGCAAGGTGGTTCATAGCCGGAACAAAATGTGGGTGTGGAAGTTATTCTGGATACCTGGGCCTGCGTCTTTTTTGCAGCTGGTACAGAACATGTGCAAATTATGCCAAAAAAAGACAGCAGAATGATGCAGCACTGAGCGTCCACTCCCTGCCAAGTGGTGAGAGTTGAAAATTCGCCAATTTCACCCTTCACCCAACTGTCCAATCCCAGTGGAGGAGGGGCTTGACAAACATGACATCAACCGACCGTCATCCTGTACATGTAGAAATGTTGAACAACAGCAATGGAGGAGGAGCTAACACTGAGTACCAGATGACATCCCTGAATGACAACAATATCCATCCATCATCTACACACCACTTTGTTGTGGATAAATCCTCATTATTCACAACAATTATCTCCTCATTAGGGTCGCGAGTGGTTGGAGTCTCTCTTAGCTGACTTAAGGCCTCTACATATTGTGTGATTTTAGGCCAACTGGGACGAAAGATAACAATCGTGAGAGAATATCTTTGGCTCTAAAGCACACTGTGGGACAGGTTCAAGGACGGCCGTTGTCATGGTGACCAAAGACAAGCTGCCATGAAATTCTGACTGTCAGAAATTTGGGGCGATCATCTCGGTGTGACTGCTGCTGTGACCTACGACAACTAACTGGACTGTGGGAGGAAGCTGGAGAACCTGGAGAAAACCCACACATCACAGAAACATGGAAACTCCATGCAGAAAGATCCCAGGAAGGCCGGAATGTGAACCGATTATCTTCTAGCTGCAAGGTGATGTGCTAGACAACAATATTAATATGAAAAATGCTGATGGTGGAACATTTAGTTTGCTATGGGTGTAACAGGGTGGCTCCTCCAGCTCTGTGCTAGCAACTACCTTCATGAATCATCAATGGAACCAAACTGAGCTGAAACAGCACCACACCTCCAATGTACTCTCAAGCGCATTTTAAGCTGCCAAAAAATGCTTTGATGGACTCAAAGTCGAAAACACAGGTATTGTAAATGACTTCTTTTATTGCTTTACAAAGCCTTTGTTTCTTACAAGTTAAAATTGAGTTCCCTCCTTGCTTTATTTTTGTTGCTGTAATTTTAATGCGTCATGCTTTATTTTGACGCTCTTCCGGCGGAAGCTTATGGCGGAAAAGAGGGTGTCTTGACATCGGAAGACGCGTCTAAACAGAAGGAAAATGAGTCTGTAAGTTGTTGATTCATACTGTGAATAAATCATATGGAAAGGATAGCAACGCGATTTATGTTACTTATAAGCTCCTAGCTAAACGTGGGGACAAGGTATTGACTTGGTTTATTTATTTCATTATGAGTTTTTGTGTGGTTAATTATCTGTGTTAATGTATTTTGTGCATTGTTCTCATTGCTAATGTTGTTGCAGTTAGCCCCTTTGTGTGTATGGATAGAATGCATCCCAAGAATTCTGTATAGTTTTAATGGCTCTCATTTATGTTAATTGTTTGTTTTGTTCTTTTGTTCGTAGCTCTTACGGTGTTTCTGTCTAAAGAAAGTCAAAGGCCATCTGGAAAGAATAAAAAACTGTAACAAAACATCAGTACGCTTCACCGATGTCTGGCTGGGTTCGCTATAGTAAGAGCTTCATCCACACCGATCACAAGATTTGCCGCTTTCATGACGGGCCATGACGGAGGATCTACATCATACGCCTGGTGCTGCTTTGTTGCCACATGCTGTCAACACGGAGAAATGCTACAACGCATGATCCGCTTTGGCAACTTAGGGAGCAGTCACATCGATTCGGTGCAATGGTCATGTACGGTCTTATTCACGGACATAGGTATAGCAATTGAGCCATTTGTGACCAAAAGCTGCAGAACGGCCCTGTCCTCATTATGTGGTGACCAGGTGTAGGACACTTTAACCCTTTTCTAAATAGGCCAGTTGGTGGAAGGTGTAGTTTTTCCAGCAGGCTTTGTGGTCTTAGTTGTGATGTTCCAAAAGCAACGCCAAACACATCCGAGACCTCAGAGCTGAGCGCACAGAAATAAAATTCAATATCTTTTCATCAAACTCTTCCTTCATTGTCAACAATCAAAAACTGCACCAACAAAGAAGGTTTCTGTGTGAACAAATTAAAGCTGACATCATGCCTCTTACCTCCCACTACATCCACCTACACAGCTACTCTGGTGGATTTCACACCAGGCCGACTCCTTCCTATGGTGCCTCCAATTCAGAGAAAAGGAGGCCGCGAAGCTTCACTGCTAAAATAATATTTAGGAAGACAAGCAGGTCGCGGGTTAGAGAAATATGACTACTGTCTCATGGGGCACGCTCACTTCTAAAACAGAATAATGTGTGTGTTGAACAGAGAGGAAATGCTTCTGCATGTACAGTAGATTTGTATTTTTAGATCAGAGTGTTTGGTAGAAACTCTAGAGGCCCGCTCACAGGGGTTAGATTGATGAGATACTCTGCGAAGCTGCGACAAAAGACAAACAGAAGCAACTAAACATTTTTCACAGTTTCTAACAAAGTCGGTTTGAAAGAATTAACTGTTGGAGAATCTCTGAAATCAGGAATCCAGCAGTTTGGAATTCCATCTAGACCAGGAGTGTCAAACATGTGGTCCATGGGCCAAAACCGGTCCTCCAGAGGGTTTAATCCACCCCCCAAAGTTTAAAAATTCCAGAGAAAACATTAACTGCAGATTGCAAATTAGTAAAAGTATAAATTTAAAATAATTTCTAGACTGTGACAAGTTGTTCTGATCAGAAAGTAAAATACTAGATTGTTCAATGCTCTTTTTGTGTCTCAGTTTTGTAATATTTTTGTCTTGTTTTTGTTATTTGTCTGGCTTTTGTTTTGCTTGTGTGTCGTCATTCTGTGTTTTGCTTTATTCGTCGTTTTGTTTGTTTCTCGTCAGTTTTTATGTTGCTTTGTTCCTCGCTTTTGTCATTTGTGCCCTTTATGTGCCTTTTGTCTTTTTGCTTTGTTTCGTTTGTCTCATATTTTTATCGTTTTGTGTCTTAATATGTCGTCTTGTTTTTTGCCTTCTTTTGTCACTTCTCATGTTTGTCATTTTGTGTTTCCTTTCTGTCTCGCTTATCTATTTTTGTTGTGTTGTTCCTTTTTGTCTTCTCACTTGTCTACTTTTTGTTTCGTGTCGTTTTTCTCATTTTGTCATGTTTTCGTCGTTTTCTGCCTGACTTTCATCTTAGTTACATGTTTTTGTCCTTGTGCGTTTCCTTTTGTCTTGCTTGTGTTTTATCCCCTTTTTTGTCTCCTGTGTTATTTTGTTGCTTTGTAACTTTTGTCAAACGTTTTGCCTTTTTCCGTTTTGTTACGTGTTGTTTTGGACCGAATGTGGAACCGGAACTAAAATGAGTTTGACAGGAGATCTACGATTCTCCAAACTGGGATTTCTTTTACCAGATGCATTTAATTCACTCTCTGGATGCAGTTGGTTGTGCTTCTGTGTGAGAATGACAGTTTTTCCTTTTAGGTAGTCACAAATAAGAAAGCAGCAGGTAGCTAATTTGGACTCCACTTGTCAAAACCGCTTTATATTTTTAAGTGTAAACCAGAGATTGCTGGGAAAAATGCAGCGAGTGTAGCGCTTCTCAGTGGGGAATAAAGCTCCTCATATTGAAGTTGTCTACCTCACCTCAGTGAACCAATAAGAAGAGTCAAGACAAGGGATTTATAAGGAAGCTAAAGCGTCCAGCGAGTGCCGGTTTACCGCTGGTCACGTTAGAGAAGAGACATTCAAGCACGACCTCTGTTTTGGCAGCAGTCTTAAGAGTTTTGGTCAAAGACTGGACCTAAATGCAGGATACAAGGGGCAGAGTTTTGGTCACAAAAAGAAAACTTTACTGACATGCTGATTGTCGTTACCGAAAGTCCAGGCAGGAAACAAAAACTAGTTAGGGTTGAGGCAAAATCAAAGAGAAAATAAAATGCAAAAAAAGTCTCACGGTTCTCTCCTGGTTAACCCAAAAGCATGCAGACGTCTACGATACTGAGCTGGTTTTATCATGAACGAGGTGAAATGGGTCTGCCCCTCATGATTAATGTTCTGCACCATCCAAGGGTTCAGGGAATGAACTGAAGTGAAAAGTAAAGTGTGATGGATGGCTCAGCATGCAAGACTTTCACATAGGAGACTGGTTTTTATTATTCATGATCCTTGAAGGGTTTTAGTCATCAAATCTTAACTGTACTTTACCTCACAGTGTTTCCAAAACCCATCACCTGACAGACAATTATCACCTGAATCTGCAGCTCTTTTTGGTGACTTTCAGCTGATTTTGTTGTGAGAGTCAGAGAACCCAGGCGCAGATAGTGGCAGACAGGTGGTCAAAGGAAAAAGGGTTTTTATTTAAACCAAACAGGAACTAACCAATACAGTAGAAGGAAAACTAAACCAAATCTATACTAAAATAAGTCACACACCTACAAAAATCCACAGCTAATCTACAGAAACCAAATAGAGATAAACTGAAGCAGGCAACGAAACACAGAGTACTTACAAAATCTGGGAAGCTAAGCTACTGGGAGTCAAGGAACAAAAACAGGAACAGGTAGGAATCCAGGGGGAGAAGAGCAGAGTCCATGGAGGTGAAGCAGCTGAGGGGTAAGCAGGGCTCCAGAAGAGAGTACTGACAGGATGTGAGTTTATGATACAGCGGAGTGTAAGTGAATGAACAGGCTTCAGTAGTGGGCAGGTGAGCTGATTACTGCAATGCGTGTCACCTGCAGTAATCAGCTGAGTGTAGACAGGTGAGACATGAGGGAGAGATGACAGACAGAGGGAGCCAAAGAGAGACAGATGAAAACAGACAGACAGCTACAGAAAGAACAGGAGGAAGAAGGAGAGACCGGGAGGGAGAATGAAGGAGGGAAACAGGCTGGAACAGGGATCATGGCAGATGATTTTTAGCTCTCCAAACTACAACTTATGTTGCAACCAACAAATACAGGAGGTCCTCGACTTTCATTGGAGTTCAGTTAGTAAGTCTACGTAAATCGATCTTCGCCGTAAGTCAGAACTCCGACGAAAATGTAAACAAAACTGTTCCGTGCATCATCTCGATCAGTTCTTCATAAAAGTCCTAAATACCAAAGACTTTAATGCATGTATGAATCATTTTACTAGAAGATAACAGAATATCGGGCTTTGCAAAAGTTCTGTTACACTTGCAAAATGCAAGCAAAATGAACACAAAGATTTTTTGGTGCAATAAGATAATTTTTTATTTTCCAAATATTTCAATATATGTGTTAATGATAATATTAATCAGAAATGTGGCCACCCAAAAGTTTTATCTTATTGCACCAAAAAATCTTTGTGTTCATTTTCGTGAATGTCTCAACAAGTGTAACAGAACTTTTGCAAAGCCCGGTATTGTAACTGACTGATATTGTTGCTGAGGTTTCAGTGTTTATTGTTCACTTCCAGATGGACATTTTGGCATAAAGAGCAAATTGATGTTACACATAACTGTCCATTATTTCAACAAGGTTGTCCTATTAATTACTTTGAAGGTGCATCAGAAACAAAAACATAACATACACCTGAAACTACATTTGCTGGAGAGTGTGAACTGGAAGTTTTTGCTTGTGATTTGCAGTAAATGAACCGGATTCACACATTTCCAGCATTGTTTCAGTCATCACAAATAGCTGCTGTTGTCCTTTGCACAGCTGTGGGGATATTTTGCTTCATACTGGGACGGTGCTGGTGGACAGTGCGGTCTGAGAGTCGCTAAATGAGCTGACAGGGTCCTTCTGGGAGATAAGTATAGAATATGCTATGGGGCAGTTCACCACATTTCTGTTTATTTGTGCTCTTGAGGAAAGCTGATGGTTGCTGTTTCTGTAAACACTCACCAACGCCACACAGACTAATGCTGCTGAATAAGATTAGAAACAGCTCACTCGCCTCCCTTCTCCACCTCTGACAACAACTGAATAAGCTTGCAAAACTTCAAAATGCCCGCACTAATCAGCATTGTGAATTCCCATTTTCCAGCCAACACAGCCCCGCTGCTGAGGAAACGATAATAATCCTCTGCGTTGGCTTTGCTGAGATGTCTTCATCTTAAGCGCTCTGTAAGCAAAGAAAACAGAAGCGAATGTGGAACTGCAACGTCTGTATTTACACAAAAGCCAAGAGACCTGTTAGGATGATTTAAACCGGAGCAATGAATACCACGTCTGTCCTCCCAGAGAAATACAATCACAATTTGGTCCCTTTTAATGAGTTAATTAGCAATTTCTATGTAGGAGGACAAACTCGCGCTGTATATGAGCTCCCGATCTTCTGCCTAATTGATCCCCAATTAGCCATTAATTATTTAATTACCTCATTTAGTCTGCATGACACGGGCCTGCATGTCAGCTCAGTCAGTGACAAGTTAGCTCTAATTAAAGACCATGAAGCCATTTGCAGGGAGGAGGGAGCTGTAGATATTCATGAGATTGTTTTAAAGACCTACATTACCGCCGGTGTCGAGAATACGAGCCGTTCTGTTGCTGTTAGGCGGCGCCGGTTCTCCATACGTCTGCGCTCTTGCCGGCGGCTGGACAGGATGTGTCCATCTGCCTTAAATGGCCATTACCAAGGAATTATGTGCTACCACGTTACTCATAATTCCATCAGCGTCGCCACACGGGGGTGATTTCAGCCGTTTTCTACGAGGTTTTTGCTCCCCCATTGTCTGAAGCAAAGAGATGCAAACCTAATGAGATGAAAAAGGGGACATTTCCGAAACTTAACCCCAGCAGGAAGAAGATTTTGACCGTTTTTACAGACAAATGAAGCATTCAAGTGCATTTGAGATGAGATCAATTCAGAGAAGATTAACGCTGTTTAATCTCCAGGCTGAAGTAAATTATCCCAGAGATGTACTTAAAGTAAATAGATTGGAAGTAATAGTTTTTCTTTTCTTGTTTAAAACTCATTTCAACTTCTAAAAGAAGTAACTGAAGTTTAATAACATGCGTGTTGTTTTTAATTAAGGATTTTAATTGCTTCCGTGGGTACCTTCCCACAACCGTGAGCATGCACTGTTTAAGTGCATCAGTGGAAACGATGGGGCAACTGACAGAAAATTACTCAGCAACTTTTTAAAAATAATAACTTCATCATTTAAATCACTTTGAAGAAACAAGGCGAGCAGGTGTTGCTGGATAGCTGCTTTTCTCCCTCATGCAGATGGTTGCTCAAAACAAGAAGACATTATCTTTTTTGGAAAATTGCTGTGGATGACTTTCATTATATATTCCTACATTTTATGGACCAAAGTAATGCTGCAATGAATAATTTATTATTTGTTAATTGCTTAACCCCAATTATTACTCGATTAATTGGTTTAATTATATATAGACTACTGTTAAAAGTTTGGGGTCAAATATCTTTATTTTTGAAAATGAAGCAGTTTTTTTTTTCAATGAAGACAACATTAAATGAATGATAAATCCAGTGTAGACATTGTTAATGTGGTAAATGACTATTCTAGATGGAAATCTAGCTGATTTTTAATGGAATATCTCCATAGGGGTACAGAGGAACATTTCCAGTAACCATACTCCTGTGTTCTAATGCTACATTGTGTTAGCTAATGGTGCTGAAAGGCTCATTGATGATTAGAAAACTTATTAGTTATGTTCGTACATGAATAAAAGTGACAGTTTTCATGGAAAACATGGAATTGTCTGGGTGACCTGACACTTTTGAACGGGTAGCGTATACATACACCCCCTGTCAAAAGTTTTAGGACCACTTTGTCATTCAAAAAAGTAGAACCTGTCCTACAACTTTTGACAGGGGGTGTATCTACCAAGTTTGGTACAACATATGCAGCACATCAGGCTGAACAAAAAAGTGGTGACAGCCACATTCCAAACCCAACAGGAGTGAGCTATTTTGTGTGAATGTCAGATTTTGCCCATTTTTAATTTTTTTCTAGAGCGAACTCCTTCCTAGGGGGAAACTCCAATTCACCTCAAATTCGGCCAGTACATACAGGAGGCCTTAATGATCCCAAAGTTATTAAGATCTTTTTCTAAAGTCAAAGGCGTGTTCGTGGCGGCCTCTGGAATTTTGATCCTTCTCCATGAAATTTCAAATGCTGTGTAAATGTCCTGAACATGCTCCAATCTGCCTGAAACTTTACATGTATGATCAGAGTCCTGCCCTGATCACATCCATATGATGAAGGTAGTGTCTACAGATATGGACCCCGTACCCGTAGCCTGTGGCCTACGGATACGGCACTTTCCATTTGCCAGACAGATACGGACCCGTACGCGAGTCTCGCGAGTCAAGAAGCTGCTAACCACTGCAAACTGTTGAAACGTAAGCAAAGGTTAAGGTTAGGGTTAGTGTTAGGGTTAAGTTTTAGGGTCCGTACCTGTAGTACCGATGCTACGGGTCCGTAACCCAGCGTCTACCGGGAGTCACGTGACCAGATCTCGCGTATCTGATTGGCAAATGGAAAGTGCCCGTATCCGTAGGCCACAGGCTACGCGGTACGGGTCTGCTACCTCTAGCAACAACCTATGATGAAATACACCCCCTGTCAAAAGTTGTAGGACAGGTTCTACTTTATTTGATGAGACAGTGTCCTAAAACTATTGACAGGGGGTGTATGACATATTGGGCCGATACTGGCATAAAAATAATACACAGAGAGCCACGACCAGATTCTACCATTTATTACACAGTATTACATTCTTAAATAAAAATGCTCCACTTAACAGTTCTTGCATAGATATCTTACAATACCAATTTAGAAAAGAATTATGAAACAGACCAGTAACAAAAATAAATTTTGCTTCTCCTTAATAAAGAACATTACCATACTAACATCATTATAATACAAATAATATTTTAAACACTTTGTACAGCAAAAAATTGTAAGTAAAACAAGGGAACTGAAACAAAACAAACTCAACAGAGGTGACAGTGACAGAAGAGAGAGGGCGGGGCGAGTGACGGCTTATGGATCCAAGGTTGATATGAACGGAGTTACAGAGCCCCCGGCTGATGGTGAGGGATGCTGTGATGTAGAAAACACATCTGCCTGTCTTTTTCACTTCCACATGTCCTTTTGTCCCAGAAAAGTTTTAGTTGTGATCTCGACGGCTGTTGTTTGAGTCGACGTGTACACACATTGGATCATACAGAAGGTGCTAAAATACCACTTGCAGTTGATGATGACGTTGGATTGGCTGCTGCAGATGTGGCAAAAGGATTGACACCAAATTCAGTTCTGTTAGTCTGGACTCTAACCGGCATTAATTCAAAGGTAAATATCATTTTTCTTTTCAACATCTGTTCCTGTTAGGTATAATACCACAGTAAGATACTCACCAGACGCACTGCAGGAGATTTTGGAGATGAGTTCTCCGCCTAATAAAGCTTCAACAACAACATCCACTTGGACAAGTAATATGAGGATCATGTTCAGTTCTGCAACCTCAGATTTAACGGAAATTGCCTCAAACGTTTGCTTGGCACTTGAACTGAAGGAAATACTTCATGTGATCTGGATCTTGATCTGATGAGCAGCAACATGTTGTCCGAACCAATGAAAACAACCAAGTCTTCTAGAAATGACACGTCTACAGGACCTGGTTGTTTCTCTAGTTGTGTGTCTTTCAAAGGGAAAATTCTGTTCCAATTTATTTATAGAAAGAGGATTTTTAAGAGACCAGGATTTGTAGTAACAATGAGCCAAAACTATGAATAAAAGATGAACAATTAATTTGAAATGTAACGGTTCATAACGGAACTAAGAATCCTGCTCACGAAGTCAGAGGTCTGAAATGTTGACAGATTATTTGGCTTCAACAGGCTTGGATTTTTGAGACACCCTCAATAAAACTTTATGGTTCAGAAAAACTAATAATAATCTTAATAGCTGCATTGGACTTTAGAGAAGATAATCAGAGTTTTCAGATAGGTTGAACTGGATTTGGCCATCTTAAACTGTCGCCTTGGGGTTTTGCTCTAGAGGTCAGGCATATGGGTTCTGGAAAGTTCTGTAGAGACAATTTGACTGTAATTTGTGCTTTATAAATACAATTGAATTGAACTTAATTGAAAATTGTCCAGCTAAAATTTCACAGACGAATATAGCAAAGACAATCAGAAACTTTTGGTACCAATCCTTTTTTTCCCCACATACTGAGAGACAGAACAGGCCAGACTCCAACTAAAATAACATCACAGGAAAGCATCAGGCATCGACTGACAGAGAGGATAAAGCACCTACAAGGATGGATCGGCTGAAGTTAAACAAACTGTACCGACCGAGGACATTTAGCTGGCAAAGGTGGAAAGTTATTGCAGTCTCACCAAAGAACTGCTTGGAGCTCCCAAGCTGCATAGCTCTTAAGAATATACCTCAGAACAGCTGGATATCTGAAGACTATGAGCATGTTGGGCCCCACAGGGCTCTGACTGTTGTGGATTTGGTGGAGTAGGTTTGGTGTGGGTGAAGTGAAACATACAGACACAAGGAGAAGGTAAAGATCTGTGAATCTCTATATACTGACACATCAAGCATGGACAAACACAGTAGTTACAGACAGAGTCACTCCGGGATGCCACTGATACCAAGAAAGCTCAACCAAGCCACAGCATGACTGTTTACGGAGTACAACCCCAGAGTAACAGTGATGAAAAAGGCATTTCACTGGAGGGTTAAGGGCGGACCTGTAAAATGGTTCTTGGTGGCAAAGTGCATCCTGGTCGTGTAACAAATGTTAAGTGGATATTTGACAGAGTGCTCCAACAGACTATGCTAGCAGTGCGCGCACATGAAGAGTGCAATAGCTAAGTATGATCATGTAGTGCAATGTTTGCAAGAACTAAAGCAGACCTATAGAAATGCTGAAATGTTTGAGACGGTGCTGTCGCCACGTACGGTTAATTTCACACAGAGCGGTCTGTATGCAAGATCTCACGCTATTTACAAAAGCTGCCAGAAGTGACAATCCTTCTTCAGGATGATGTGGTGGGAAGTACAGAAACTGAAGCCTGGTCCCTCAGAGGACGATGTCTTAACTGCTCCCTGTGGTCACAAAGGATGTCTAAAGGCTGTTTTCACACTGGTTTGAGTCTGAACCTGAATATGACTGCTCACTCGTCTGATTTTTGCAAGTGTTAACTTGTGCCAAGCAATACTCAAATGCAGATTGAAGCTTTCCATTTCACAAATGATGGTCAGTCAAATTCTAAAATCTTGATTTATGGGTCACAATTTTGTCGAATTTCATGCAAGGATGCCCTGACCTGTATTGTGTTTACAGAAAGGCCAATTCATGCTTTCCTAATGTGCATGGGTCTGCAAAGAAATGACAAATTTCACTATGCACTCAAGTTCACGAAGGTTGCTCACGTGTACATCCACATGCCCAAGGTTTGTCACACTGTGGACTGTCTGCATGTTATGATTCATCCTTGAAAGGGTTATGATTGAAGTATTTGCTGTCGCACTTAAGAAGTGCTTTGCTTTGTACAAGCTTTCCATCGATGGTGACCAAACACAGTGAGAAGTAATCCAGAAATCCCATCCTATGTCTTCTCATTGTGATCGGCACACCTCAGTGCTGCAGCCTAATCTGTAACGAGCTGCTTTATCCTGTAAAAAGTGCAAAGTTATAGTCGGTCAGAAACTTTCATGTTTTTCTGTATTCGATATCAGGGTAAAAGCAACCATCTTACATAGCAGACCGATTGTCGTATGAATAGAGCCACATGTCCACTTTTGAAAGTCCACATGGGTCATGCAGAAACAATGAATTGTCCTTTGTGGCAAACACAAGGCTCTGTACGTAGCTGGACATGCACAGGTTTTTCCTCTGGGATCTGAAACGCTTTCTGACTGCACGTAAACTGTACCAGATTTTAGTGGATTTCCAAATTCAGACAGTTTTTTCAGATGTTGTTTTTGCTCTGCACCTGAGGCAGAAAAAAAATAGTCACATTCCCAATTTTTGGGTGAGATGATCCCAGATTCAGACTAAGCTCCCGGTGTGAAAGCACCTTTAGTAAATTCCCTGGATTTCCTCTCAGCTCCATCCATTTGATGTGCGGGAACGGTAAACTCATCCAAAGTTGGCCACATAACATCGGATACCACAACATTTCCAAAAGACTCAAGCCCACCTTTGACTTTGAAGTTCGACTTGACGGTGCTATCTGCAGTGTGCTAAGAAGCTAAACTTAAACTAAAGCTACTTCACTCCTGCTTAAGCTGCTGGCGCCGCTATACCGGGCGCCCTAGAAGACCATGAAAACATTATTTTTACATTGTGAACAATGAGTTTGGCTCCAGCTGACAGCAGACAAGAGACTGAGAATGTTATGAAGCGTGAAGAGTCGGAGCGTAATCGGTAATTAAGATTTAATGGGACGGCGGTGTAAGAAAAACAGTCCCTCTCCTTCCACCTTCCATCCATCACTCCTTTTCTGCGTCTCTGCCTCTCGGCTCTTTCCACTACATCTACTACATTCACAGCAGTTAACTTGCAAATATGCAAATCTTTGGGCAAAATGTGTAAAGTGTGCATTCAGCATTCCTGCAGCTGATAGTGCATGGACAACTGCTGTGGACAGAAAGGGAGAGATGGGGTGAGGATGGAGGGATGGAGGGGAAATAAGAATGGCACTTTAAACTGCAAAGGAAGGGGGAGGGTTGGGAGACACGGAGTGGATTAAATATCTGTCGGGACTTCGCAGATAAATGCTAATTTATTTTATCTGTAATCCATGAGATAACATGCAATGGCTGATTTAATGATTTGGATATTCACGAGAATAAATGATTTTTTAATCCTTTTTTTCATCAAAGTTTAGTCTCTTTGACGAATATCTCACAGTCTCCTGGTATTTCTGGATTTTCTGTTTGTTCCACATCAAATCTGTCCACTGGGTGCGGATCGGTCCGGCTCAAGGTCCCCGTTGGTGTTTTTTTGTTTTGTAGGGTTTTTTTTTCTCCAGACCACTCAGTTTCCCTGTGACCCAGAGCTATCTCATTAGCTGAACTGCAACTAGAGAAGAGGAGCCAGGAGTGCTAATGCTAATCAGAGCTGTGGGACGGCAGCTAGCCGGCCTGGAGGAGCCTGAGAGACGACAGGAGACCCGGAGTGACGCCGTGACAGAAAACCTGCTCTGACAGGCTCAGAGATGTGAAGGGAACAAATGCGAGTTGGTATCTAAAGTGACTTTGAGATCTGTCGGATGTCAGGAGGGATTTTAATTTAGGGGGAGAGAAGCGATGAGTCGTGTTTGTTTCAAGCTGTACATTTAAAACACTTTGCAGCCTCAAAATCTGCAAGTCTAGTGTTCAATGTGTTCCCCCAAAACCTTTTTAGAACACGTCAATTTAGGTCAGTTTTAATCCCAATTTGAAGTCAACATGCATCCATCCAATGTTCTGTTAATTAGGTTTCTTAGGACCCATTCTCAAATGAGCAGAATCAGCTCCAATAAATTTAGATTATTTTTAAATTGCAGACATTAATAATGCGCCCTACGTGTCCTCCAAAAAATGTGAACTGAATGTCAACTAATCTGGCAGAGAGTCTGATTTATCTACTTCCGATACGGATCAAGCTGCGGTCGGCGCTCTGCAAGGCATGAGTTTGCATCTCTTTAATTTGACTCATCAAGCTCTGTGACTTTTCTGAATGCTTTGAATGAGGAAAGGACAGAACAAAACTCTAATAAATCCCCTCAGCCATTGCTTAGATTAAAAAAAAAAAAAATCCAACAGCTAATGTATCAGCTAACTTTCCCCCCCACGCTGCTGCACTCTGTTCAGCAGTTAGAAATCAGTTACAAACCACTCAGCTGAACGGCTGCTTCCCTCACAGTATGCTCACACACACACACACACACACACACACACACACACACACACACACACACACACACACACACACACACACACACACACACACACACACACACACACACACACACACACACAGATGAACATTCATGCCATCAAACCCCTCACAAAGTGCTACGATCCCCATCCCTCTATGATTGTACGTCCTGTATAGGAGGGCTCCTTCGTTATCCTTTGCATGCCTCTACGTTGTGGGCATGACTTTGCATCATCCAAGCTGAAGAAAACAAACATCCAGACAGCTTTTCTAAACCACTAACAATTAAATCAAAAGTGAAACACTGGATTCATCTCAAACGTGAGTCGCCTTGTCGTATTTAGCAGAAAGAGAGAGCGAGTAGAGAAAGCTGCCGCTAGATACCCATATGGAGGCGTCTCCCGCTGATCTCTCCTGACCGGGGAGACTCTGCCCCTGGCTGAAGGGCAGTTTCCGTGCTGGAGGTTTTTGGTATCGATTGTTCAAAGCTACACCATAAACCCCCCTGGAGGAGAATGTTTTCACTGCTTCACCTAATGAAGGTTGGCAAGGCCAACTGGCACGATGACTGGGCACGCTGGGATGTGAAATCCCCCGCCAGCTTCAGGAACCTGCACCCTCACCCAGCTGCACCAGGCAGCAGCAGCAGCGAGCATCGGGCTGTTTGCATGCGCTACGGGGCAAATGCATGGTGGTGGGCGGATGGAGCAGCGGTGTCAGTGTCGGTGCTGATCGCCCTGGTTGCAAGGCGAGTTTATTTTTTCTGCAAGAAAAGGAAGCAGGCGTTGAGGATGTGTGTGTGCCCTAGTTTTCTCTCATCTATCCTGTTTTTTTTCCAATCAGAGGTTTCAGTGATTACATTCACACGGATAGAAGTCGTTGTTTTCATCAAACATAAGCACAGATTTGAAAACCCTGCAGCTGATTTTACTTTGTTTTTGAAGCCATGCCCATGAAACTCGAAGCACTAGGTCAAAAGAAGCTGCCTACAAGATAGCTGGCTGGCTTACAAATGCCAATCCATTTCACAGGCCTTCAGTAGTTAGATCCAAAAGATTTCCTTCACTACAATTACTTAAGCCTTTCATTGTGGTCATTTGCTCAGATTAACACTCTCAAATCCAGAAATCTTCGAACTGTACAAACATCACCGCATTCTACATTGCATATATTTAAAAATTAACCCGATTCTGTAAAAAAAAAAAAGTCTGCGCTGCTTGGTGCAATCAAGAAGCCACGACTGACTCAGCCGTCACATGACAAAAAACTTGCGGGTTTTTGGATGAACTGGGTTGAACTGCAGGCAGTGTTTACACTCAGCAGACAGAAGACGAGTATGGACGCTGATTTTAAAAGTTAGTCATAAAATATCTACGGTGTTTCTGAGCCACCATTTTCCCCTGTCTTGATGACACAAAGCTAATTTTTGAAATATTTGTTGCAAATTGCGACATTCTGAGCATCACTGCTGTGAAGATCAGCAAAAAAGTGATGCTCAAAATACTAGAAAGTAGGGACATAACTGGAACTTTGTACATGATTCCTTTAAGCTTGAAATATAATTTTTTATTCATTTGCTTGCTGTATGCTTTACTCTATGTATCTCTTTAATGCAGGATTCTGATAAATTGAAAATGAATCTTTATTAATTCGTCAAATTGAATCTGGAGCTGGAATTTCTGCAGCATGTTGTATTTGAACTAGAAAAATATTGTGATTCCGGCCCCAAAAAAGATTGTAACACCATATTCTGTCAGTTTTCTATGATTATAAAGATGCTTTTCTCGGTTTTCAAGGAACCAGCTGTGATAAAGCTTCTGGCTTCACATTCATTCTACATGTTTACTGTTGTTTTTTAAATACTTCTAGATCTGCCACAGTTGTTTTAATTGGGTTTATTTCTGATGAAAACGTCGACTAACACGCTGAACTGTAACCAACAATGAAACCGGAGTGTCTGAAGTAAAAAACAGCGATTAAATGAGAGGCAGCGGCTGTAGCGGGGGATATGTGGGTGATTGTTGGAACTGAGAACAAGCTGATTTCTCACTTCAAAGGATTTGGAATCGTTTGTTACCTCCAGCCGAGAGCTAAGATACTCTTCTACTAAACAACAGTTGCTAAATTCCTACTGTGAAAAAAGATTTGGGAGCAGAACATATAATTCCAGGAAGAGTGTGCGTGCGCATGAGCTGCTGTGTGTTTATGTGTGTGTGTGTGTTTGCTATAAAGCCCGCCATGCAGTGTTTTGTTTTCCAACTCTGTTCATTAGTTTAATAATTATTTTTCCTAAATCTTATTAGTCTTATCTGAAGAGGAGCCGTGAGCAAAAAAGGAACTGCGGTGTGTAAGAGAGTGTGTGTGTGTGTGTGTGTGTGTGTGTGTGTGTGTGTGTGTGTGTGTGTGTGTGTGTGTCGACGGAGTGTGTGTAGAGTGAGACAGAATTGTTTTTGTGTTGCATTTTTTCAAGTCTTTTATGATTTTTTTTCTTTGTGTTCATTTTTTCCTTATTTTTCACTGTATTAAAAAAAAAAGCACAGATAACATTGAAAAAAAAGTCAGTGCAGTCAATGGATACGAAACAGGCAAATTTTAACGGGTCCGTGTGACCGTGTCCGTTCAGAATCACCACTCGAAGGTCGGTTGGCGTCTTTAGTCCCACGTGAAAAAGCAAAAAGCGGCTCTTCGGGTTTCTCGCCCTGCAGTGCTGCTAGAGAGATGAGATCTCAGAGTCTGTGAAAGCGCTCGAGGATGACATTCAGGAAAAAAAAAAAAAGGGAAAAAACCAAAACCAAAAAATAGGTTTTCAGTTTTTAGCGAGTCCTCTGCCTGACAGGGAGACCTCAGCAGGTCATTCCTGGGCTTCGTTTTCCAGCTGCAGCGAATCGCAGGGCAGAAAGAGCAGCACGAAAAAATGACCTCTCTGCTTTCTGCTTTTATTTTAGTCCAAAAAAAAAGAAAAAAATACAAATCCCTTTTCTGAGAGTTGGTGTGATTCTGTTTTGTTTTTTTTTTGTTCATCCACTGGTTGCTTACAGACTGCAGATGAAGAGTCGGTGCTCATGGGGATTCAAAGACCAACAACGCTCTCCTTCCATCCCACACATTCTGTTGAAGTCATCTTAGATTTTTCAGTTTTTTTGTTTTTTTTTCCTCAAACACATTTCAGTGAGTTTTAAGACATTTTTTTTCTCCAAGAGAGAAAAGAACAAAGTGTCATTCTTTTTTTTCTTAATAACAACAATAAGAAGAATTATTGTCCTCTAAGTAGAAAAAAAGGGAAGAAAGTGTCGCTGCGCATTTCTGTCAGATGGCCTGCGGAGGCGGCAGGCGTCTCAGTGAAGGTGAGAGATGCAAACACCCACTGGAGGAGAGCCTGAGAGCTGCAGCAGCACCCGCTGACCGAGGCCCCACGGGTGCAGCGAGGCACCCAGCGTCCGAGCCCTGGGCCCGATTGTCAGCCATGCCAGGAGTCCATCCGTACAGTCTCTCTCCTGCAGATTTTGGCATTGTTGTTTTCTTCACGTAGATTACTGGAGCTGACCGCGGCAGATGGTGGTTTCTTATGTTCCGTGTATGAGAGACATCAACAACGGAAAAAAGGAAAAAAAAAAAAAGTTGAGTATTTGATTTCAAGAAGCCGGTAAAGCACTAACAGCTGACTATATGGATATTTAAAAGTTTCCTCGTCTGGTAATTTAAACACACTGAATACAGAGAAAGAAAAGAAGGTAATGTTTCATCAAGCGAGTTTAAGTATAAGTTGGATTGGCAGTGTCCAAGCCCCCAGAGCCGCAGAGTGAGAGCGGCCGGGGTTCACCGGGATGATGCATTCAAAGACGGTGGTGTGACGTGTTCCCTATTGCAACATGTGAGTGTGTAAGTTTTAAAGAAAAACAACAATCTAGCTACTCCTCGTTTTCCCTCCTATGCCCGTCTCCAGCGGCCGTCCGAGCCAGATGGTTTTTGGACGGCGGCGAACGAGGCGGGCGGTTGGTAGCTCGACTGCCCATCCTCCTCTCTCTCTCTCCTCCTATCTCTCCTCCTCTTCCTCGTCTTCCTCCTCCTCTCCCACTCCTCCTCTCTTTGCCCTCAGATGTGCCTCTTCATGTGCAGGGCCAGGTGGTCCGACCGGGAGAAACACCTGTAGAGGCAAACAGAAATATCCATAAACGTCTCAACTATGCACCAGATTTGGATAAGAACTTACACAAATGACAAAAGTAAAGATTTGCAAAGGCACAATTAGTCCTACTTTGCTGGAGATTTGCACAAAATAAGCACAATGCATGCGGCTGCCAGGAGTTGCTGATTGATGCCACGGGCTCTGTTCATTAGCTGTGAATGTGTCACCCTCCCAGCACCCTGAAATACCCACCAGCTCTGTGTAATATGTGGGAAATCTCCATAATCCCAGGCTTCCAAAAACTTCCCACCGGCGATGCGTATTTGCTGGAAATGCTCCACACTTCTACTACACATTGTCTCTGTGTGTTTGCCGGGAGTGCTCTATACTGCTGGGCCCAATGAAATATTCACCGGCTCTGTGCGTTTGCTCGGAATACTTGACAGTTGGAAGACGGCTGAACCATCCATCATGTGCTCGGGTTTATTATTTTATTTTACTGAAACATGAGTGATCGTCGGTGCGGTAGTCCTGCGGGCTCTGAGAACTTCTGTGTGGATGTACGGTTCTGATTGTTGGACAGCTATGTGACCTCAGATGTATCTGGCAGGGATGTCCCGATCAAGTTTTTTGCTCACGATCCAATTCGAGTCATTAAATATTTAGTGTCTGCTGATACTGACTCCTAATCCAATACCACCTTCCTACATAATACACTCTGCAAGTACATTACGGCAAGAAAAATCAATCCAGCGTGTACCGTATGCTTGACAAGTGAATGCATTAAGAAAAAAATGCCGCATTTGCTCCACAGGTTAAAAAAAAAGGGGGCCAGACTCTGTGTTCTCTACATGCGTCTCATGTTTTGTACATTAACTGTAGGACCTGATTGAGTGTCTTACTGTTCAGCACCACAGTGATCCAAGCAGGCGGTTTCTGGGACGAGTTAGTTCCATGTTGGCAAGCAGTGAGCATTGTGGAAGTTTAGCCACCAATGGGCACCATGACAGGGACATATATGACACTTAATGTCCTCCACTCAGAGCTTTACAGGAGTTCTGTTCCTACAGATTGATGCAAGTCGATTTTCGTTGGAACTCCGGAGAAAATGTAACCAAAGCCGTTCCATGCATCACGATATCGATCAGTTCTTCATAGAAGTCATGAATACCAGCGACTTTCATGCATGTATGAATCATTTTACAAGCGCATAACAGAACATGTTGCACTGCGTGTTCCATCCTGTTCCAAGTGTTTTTTAAAATCTAACTTCACTTATATGGTGTGTTGCCCTTAAAGCAGAAATATTGATGTACTTTCATT